>NC_060122.1:548866998-549166998 GCF_021461395.2 Schistocerca americana | reverse complement strand
ATACGGATTTTACGGACCTTACATGAACTTGATCCATAATAACAGTAGTATACAGTATGAGATTCTCAGAAAAAATTATTATATCAACAAAAGGCAATTGCAGTAATCTCATGTACCAAAAACTAACAAAACAATATCTACCAATATATGGACAGGGGCATGAATAAACAAGTTAAAGTGAAACACATTTTGGAGACAAACTGAGTAGTTCATGACATCGGAAAACCCCATCTAACAAGATAACAGCGAGCTTCAGTGCAGAAAGACATAAGACCAGAATGATACATTAACTGGGTGACGCAGACGCGACGCGATGGGAAGATCCCCATTATATAAAAGCATTTTGAGGACTAAAATTGCTAGATGTCTCTCTCGTCTCGCAGAGGACCACACAAGTGTGTGGAAAATAGCGAGCGCATTGAGAGCTTTGCTTTCTGTTAAGTGTGGACGGCACGCTTCATGTATCATGGCGACAGATAGTAATGAGGTAGTTAGTTATTGCTGTGGGAATTTTTGCTGGCAAAGAAATTGTGCACATCACTCCAACCCATAGCTAGTGTGCAATAGCCATTATTTCGACTACGGAAGGATTAACATTCTACGGAACGCAGGAAAGTTGAGACTGAGTGAGTGCAATCAAGGCCAGAATAGGGAATTAGCGTTTCAGATCCAGCACAGAGACAGCACTGTTGCAGATATCAAGATACCACTTGGTAAAGTACCATCACACATTAGGCCACAGTAAATGTTGAGTCGAGATTTTGCTCACTCCAACTTGTGTACGCTTTGACGATTGAATATCAAAAACTGGAATACTAACCTACCCTCACCTTGCATACATGAGAGTTTTTTTATTGGTTTGAAAAAGGTAAATTTATTCTCCACCAACTCAGTGCATTGATCAGCTATGATAATGTAGATGTAAATGAGCTGATGAAGATTTTTAATCATTCTTTCCTGTGGTAAAATTTTTCCATATGTAGAGAGAACGATTTTAATAATCGTCAGTTCAGTATGTCCAAGAGTTAAATATTTTGTTATTGAGTGTCAAAAGTAACTGAATATGATTGCTGTGTATCACTTGACCCCTGAAAGCGCAGTTGATAAATTATATGTAGAATAAAAAATGGAATTGCTGCTTTGTCTTTATAGAATAGATCCCATACTTTCACTTCTATTAATTCATGCATTCTAGTTAAGTGACAGCAGCATTTCTAATGATTTTTGTTATGATCCACACCTAATATTAGCTCCCTTACAGGACCAGGTTCATATTTAGTTACAATGTCTGTTTAACACCCTGGGCTTCAGAAGACAAAAAAAATGGTTCAAATGGCACTGAGCACTATGGGACTTAACATCTATGGTCACCAGTCCCCTAGAACTTAGAACTACTTAAACCTAACTAACCTAAGGACATTACACAACACCCAGTCATCACGAGGCAGAGAAAATCCCTGACCCCGCCGGGAATCGAACCCGGGCGCGGGAAGCGAGAACGCTGCCGCACGACCGCGAGCTGCGGACTTGAGAAGACAGTTCAGATGTTTTCTCCACTTGTGCGCTAAGTGGTAAGCTAAATTTGCACACACTAGTACACTCACTGTGCAGACACAAAAGTGCGGACACTGACAACTTTAACTGTATGCCCGAAAATAGATGCAACTTTCACCTGCTGGCTGCGGCCCGCAAAGCGCCTGTGTGCTGTCGATGGCGTCGGCATGTGCGTGTGTTGGAAGAATTCGCTGATACATCGCGGTTGACGATGCTTTGAAAGCGTTTGTTACGTGCGCTGAGTGTTCATGCACAGCATTATTTTCGGCTGTTTAAGCGTTGTCAGCGTGTTTTCAGAGCCTTTTACGTGCACTATTTTGCCAATTCACGAGTTTTTTGTGTGTCTGTTGCATTATTTTGCGAGCAGGTCTGTAGGCTGTGCTATGCATTATTTCGACAGTTTACAATTAGTAAGAGTGTTTGCAGAGCATGACACATGCATTATTTCGACAATTTAGGAGTTGTTTCCGTGTCTGTACAACAGTGTACTGCATTATTTCGGTGATTTATGCGTAGTTTGCAGCTCTGTACGCTGTGTACTGCATTATTTCGGTAATTTACGAGTTGTTAAGTTATGAGTAGTTCGCAGGTCTGTAGACTATTTACTGTGACTTCAAGCATGTCAAAGCGAGTGTTTTGTATCAGTGTAATAAATATACTGTGTCAAATCCACACCTAAATAAATTGTTCCGAAATAAATAAAGTACACTCCTTCCTCTCTCCAGCAGCCCAGAACCGGCTGAGTGCTTTTCCCGCCATTTTTTCCCCAAGCCGCCATCTTGGATTATGTCAAAGGTGGGACGACAGTGCGCTCTGGTGGTGGTACTGTGTACTAGGTCAGTTGGACTCTGGACCTTATTGAGAACACTCTGGATGGAGCTACTGCCTCAAATTGTTTAAATAAAGACTGCCTGCAAAATAAAGACTTACGTCCATCCTATCCAGCGGCCCAGCACAGGTTGAGTCCTTTCCCCACCAATTCCTAGGAAGAGCTGGCGATCGGACGACTTAGCTTAGTGGAGGTAGGCCAAGTGACCTATTTTCCCGCCATTTCCTTAGGTTAGTGGAGGTAGCCCAACTGACCTTTTTTCCTCCAAAATTTGAACTTCCCACCATTTTCTGGTGGAGGGGGGAGGAGGGGAGGGGGTTAGGTTAGTCGAGGTAGCCCAATTGGCCTACCTTCCTGCCAAAATTTGATCTTCCCACCATGACATCATTGCGACTTTGCCATATCTATCACTGTCACCTTGGATCAGCCATCTTCAATAAATTTGGTAACAATGGAGAGTGGGGCCATACAAACTTTGTCCCACTACTACCATCTGCAGAATGCACACTCAGTCATTGGCAGGTAGCAATGTGAACCACATTTCATCAGTCCAGGTGACTTTACTTTGCTTTGAACTTCCGCTGACAGTTTTCCAATTACCTTAAGTGTGTGGAGGGTGTAGTTTAGGATGGAGGTGGTTCTGTGATGTTTTGGGAGGAGTTTTTCGTATCATGACTTGGAACCACTCTTTAAATTAGTATGAACGTGAACCAGTATATTTATTTGAACATTCTGGGTGACTAAATGTTCTCCTTTGTTCAACATCTTCATGACGAGTACGCTGTGGACACTCTCATCTTCCAAGATGTTCACAGGACTGCACGAATACGTTCCTGGTTTGACAAACACTCAGTCGCCCTACTGCTGCTCTACTGGCCCGCTAAATCAGTCCATGAAATGGGACTATCTGGAACAGCAGGTGAAACTTAGTAATCGATATCCTCGCGAATCCTACGGAATCTAATCATCAATGAGGGGCTTCAGCTGGATAAGGCATATCTGAAGAAATTTGTGGACTTCCTATCTCGCCCAACAGAGGACGTTATCAAGAATGGAGGCGAGATGTCTCTTTGAGGAAACTAATTTTTTTCCAATGTGGTTATATTGCTACAGTGCTCGTTATGAACATTTCTGCAGTAATTTCGGCAGCTCAAGATATGACGACATTCCTGTCACGTGAGATGCCGTACGATTCCTCTTCCCATGGTGACGGTAGTTAGGTGATTTATTGACAAATAGCCAATACGGAATTAGGAAATATCTTTCTTCTGAAGCACACCTAGCTCTTTGTTCTCATGGGGTAATGGGTGTTATCGACAGGGAACGCCAAATTGATTCTCTATTTTTAGATTTCCAGAAGGCTTGTGACACCATTCCTCACAGGTGGTTTCTAATCAAACTTCGTGCCTATGGAGTATCGTCTCAGTTGTGTGGCTGGATTCGTGATTTGCTGTCAGAAAGGTCTCTGTTCGCAATAACTGACAGAAAGTCATCGAGTAAAACAGGAAAGATATTTGGCGTTCCCCAAGGAGGTGTTATGGGCCCTCTGCAGTTCTTGATCTACATAAAAGATTTAGGAGACAATCTGCGTATCCCTCTTAGACTGTTTACTTGAAGCTGTCATCAACTGTCTTGTAAAGTCATCAAATGACCAAAAAAGAAATGCAAAATGATTTAGACAAGATACCTGTAGCGTGCAAAAAGTGGTAGCCCAATAGATTCTAAATAATAAATATTGTGAAGTTGCCTACATGAGTACCAAAAGGAATCCTTTAAATCTCGATTCACAACAAAACACACAAATATAAAGGCTGTAAACTCAACTAAATACCTAGGGATTACAATTACGAATAACTTCAAATGAGACGATCACATAGATAAAGTTGTGGGGAAAGCAAACCGAAGACTACGATTTATTGACAGAACACTTAGACTATGTGACAGGTCTGCTACAGGAACTGGCTACACTACACTTGTCCGTCCTCTTCTGGAGTATTGCTGTGCAGTGTGGGACTGCGTCAGATAGGACTGACGGAGGACATCGAAAAAATTCAAAGAAGGGCAACCTGTTTTGTATTATCGCGAAATAGGGGAGAGAGTGCCACGGATATGAATTGGGCTGGCAGTCATTAAAACAAAGGCGTTTTTCGTTGTGCCAGGTTCTTCTCTTGAAATTCCGGTAGCCAACTTTTTCCTCAGAGTGTGACAATATATTGTTGGCGCCCACCTACATAGGGAGAAATGATCATTGTAATAAAATAAGAGGAAGCACAGCTCTCACAGAAAGATTTAAGTGTTTGTTTTTCCCTCTGTTTGACGGTGGAACGGTAGAGCAATAGCTTGAAGGTAGTTCGGTGAACCCTCTGCCATGTACTTAATTGCGAGTAGCAGAGTAATCATGCAGGTATGTGGAACAGAAGTTGTCGTTAACTGCCCACGAGTATATTAAGCGGTAGAGAAGGGAAGGTATGGCGGAGGAGAGGTAGCGAGAGTGTTGAAAAAACTAATACGCAACAGCCTCTCAGGTGTTTGTCAGATACGTTCTTCTCTATAAACGGGTCGGACCATAACGAGATTATCATTGCAAGACGATAAGCTCTTCTGCGATAAGCGTGGAATGATAAAATGACAGCATCAAACATCTGGTCGTCTATCGTTTAGAAATTCATAATAAGGTTTACAGAGTGAACCATGACTAGTTTCGCTGCTAGAAAATCAACGGCAAACCTTTATACTCTATTTTGTTTGCTCTATAAGAAATCGAGGCTTATGACCTATACGGAAATCAGCTTTTCATATGTTGATGTAAGCCATGGTGTAAATGTGACGATAGGGAATAATGAAACGAAATATAGATGAGCCAGAGTTAAGCTTTTATATAACTATCACCACAATGAGCTGTTCTTCAGCTGCATGTCTATTTGTAAAAATAAAGAAAAAAAACGTAAGATCGTGGAAAATGGATAACTAAGCTCTGGAACCCTGCGCTATCCAAATAGTTGTGCACGTATAATTAAGGCTGTGCATTACATACGTTCGTAATCAAATGATCGTAGACCTGTGGGCAGACTGCCTTGGACATGAGTTTTAATATCTTATGTAGCCAATTCTAACTATAACACTATCTTGCAGTAGTTTGTCCCCATCGTTGATATGTCAGAAGTCATTTGCGGAAAGAATGGGAGCAGTCTTACTCGTAGCGATGGAAACAACCGAATGAAAACAATCGATTCAATCGGATGGAAAAATCGAGTCATTCGGATGTAGTTTCATTCATTCTTTGTTCTCAGTGGAACCAGTCTACGGAAACAACCAAATGAAAATAATCGATACAATCTGTTGTAGTTTTAATGTCGGTTGGATTGTTATTCACTCATTTCCTTCGAGTGAAACTGGTCCGTGGGAGCAACAGAATGAAAACAGTCTGTACAGTCGGTTGTATGTTTGCGTATTGACTGAATTATTCAATCTTCCTTTTCAAGTGTCCTTTGGTTCATGTATTCGTTATTTCAACAGGAACCACTCTTGAGCGTTTTAACTGACTGAGTTATCCATTCAGTATTCTCACTGAAAACAGTATGTAGTATTTTCATTGGTTGAACTAAAGCAGTGGTCTATAACCGAGGTACACATACCTCCAGAGGTACGTTAAGACATCTTACTGGGTACACAAAGGTTAAAATAAGCATTATAGATCTTCGTTTAAATGTGTAATGAGTAGTCTTTTCTCCTTTTCTTCATTTGAAACTTTTTAATACACTCCTGGAAATTGAAATAAGAACACCGTGAATTCATTGTCCCAGGAAGGGGAAACTTTATTGACACATTCCTGGGGTCAGATACATCACATGATCACACTGACAGAACCACAGGCACATAGACACAGGCAACAGAGCATGCACAATGTCGGCACTAGTACAGTGTATATCCACCTTTCGCAGCAATGCAGGCTGCTATTCTCCCATGGAGACGATCGTAGAGATGCTGGATGTAGTCCTGTGGAACGGCTTGCCATGCCATTTCCACCTGGTGCCTCAGTTGGACCAGCGTTCGTGCTGGACGTGCAGACCGCGTGAGACGACGCTTCATCCAGTCCCAAACATACTCAATGGGGGACAGATCCGGAGATCTTGCTGGCCAGGGTAGTTGACTTACACCTTCTAGAGCACGTTGGGTGGCACGGGATACATGCGGGCGTGCATGGTCCTGTTGGAACAGCAAGTTCCCTTGCCGGTCTAGGAATGGTAGAACGATGGGTTCGATGACGGTTTGGATGTACCGTGTCCCCTCGACGATCACCAGTGGTGTACGGCCAGTGTAGGAGATCGCACCCCACACCATGATGCCGGGTGTTGGCCCTGTGTGCCTCCGTCGTATGCAGTCCTGATTGTGGCGCTCACCTGCACGGCGCCAAACACGCATACGACCATCATTGGCACCAAGGCAGAAGCGATTCTCATCGCTGAAGACGACACGTCTCCATTCGTCCCTCCATTCACGCCTGTCGCGACACCACTGGAGGCGGGCTGCACGATGTTGGGGCGTGAGCGGAAGACGGCCTAACGGTGTGCGGGACCGTAGCCCAGCTTCATGGAGACGGTTGCGAATGGTTCTCGCCGATACCCCAGGAGCAACAGTGTCCCTAATTTGCTGGGAAGTGGCGGTGCGGTCCCCTACGGCACTGCGTAGGATCCTACGGTCTTGGCGTGCATCCGTGCGTCGCTGCGGTCCGGTCCCAGGTCGACGGGCACGTGCACCTTCCGCCGACCACTGGCGACAACATCGATGTACTGTGGAGACCTCACGCCCCACGTGTTGAGCAATTCGGCGGTACGTCCACCCGGCCTCCCGCATGCCCACTATACGCCCTCGCTCAAAGTCCGTCAACTGCACATACGGTTCACGTCCACGCTGTCGCGGCATGCTACCAGTGTTAAAGACTGCGATGGAGCTCCGTATGCCACGGCAAACTGGCTGACACTGACGGCGGCGGTGCACAAATGCTGCGCAGCTAGCGCCATTCGACGGCCAACACCGCGGTTCCTGGTGTGTCAGCTGTGCCGTGCGTGTGATCATTGCTTGTACAGCCCTCTCGCAGTGTCCGGAGCAAGTATGGTGGGTCTGACACACCGGTGTCAATGTGTTCTTTTTTCCATTTCCAGGAGTGTATATTGCAGCGGATTAAGGTTCCATTCTCCTTGATCAGCTTCAAAACTCTGATTTTTCATTTTTAAGACTTTTTTTAAAGTTACAAGTGTGTAGAATATCATATAAAATCCAGAAGTTGAAAGCTTTAGGATGACCAAAGTTAAAGCGTCATTTAGTTCAGTCATGCAGAGTCTCCCCGTGGTACGCCAGAAGGGAGATACAAGAGGATGATATCAGATGATTTGCAGAATCGATGCATTGGCGGAAAACATTAAAAACATTGAAAACTTTAACAAGACCCTCAGACAGTTTACACCAAAACACAACTCCAGAACACATCAATCGAGGCTCGAGAAGCATTGGAATATCGTGTTTTATGGCAACATCAATTTTCTATAGAGGTTTCAAAGCCATTTTGAAAATGCTTCAAATCATGCGAGTCGAAGTTGAAAACCACGTGGAAACATTTCCCATCGATCGCGACTCTGATCTGTTGAAAGACACTCGCTACCGTGCGCTTTACGATTCCGGC
The DNA here is from genome assembly GCF_021461395.2 of Schistocerca americana. Taxonomy (NCBI): domain Eukaryota; kingdom Metazoa; phylum Arthropoda; class Insecta; order Orthoptera; family Acrididae; genus Schistocerca; species Schistocerca americana. The sequence goes on along the minus strand of NC_060122.1, from coordinate 549,158,935 downwards.
GAAGCGCGGACGCTAGGAAACAAGCGGAAACTGTGGAGGAGAAGGATTTCGAGGTCGTGGAAGGACTCGAGTACGGTGCCGGGATAGCAAATTAGCTGTGAGCATGAAAATTTTTACACAAATTCATTTTTAATCTGACAGAAACCATACTCTTATCGTTAAACGGTTATTTCTAAATACAGTGTTTTTCAACATGGCGGAATGGATTGTGGGCTACTAATAAAGACATCTTCCTGATATTGGGCTGATGTACTCCTCGGGCATGTCCGAATGGAGTAATAGGCTATTTTTTTTAATTTTAATTTATTCATTTGTTATTGAGAAAACCGTGCTGAAACAACTGCAAGAAAACCTACATTTTTGTTTCAGAGGTCCGTAATTTTTTTTCATGTTTCAAAAAACTGTGCCCAGTACCTTACAGATAAAGAGAATTACTTGTTTTCAGTTTGAGATAAGAACTGAAGACTCCAGGACTGCCGTCGTGGACGCACCTCATCTTGGAAAGAGCAGCTTTAACTCTTCCGATGAGAGGCTATGATGATTGAATTTCTTTTTAAAAAATCAGAAAATGTTGTCCATGAATCAATAAATAATGTGCAAAAGCATTTACGTGGATTGCTAAATTAGGTTTTCGAAAAAATCGTAAAAATCACTAATTTTATAGACTGAGGAGAATGGTCCCTTAAGTTGTTCCAGATGCAGTTAATACAAAACTAAAGAGGTTTATGCATCGACAAGGATACAAAGTTGAGTGTAAAAGTTCCCTTAAGAGCGCATGAAGAAGAAAGGAACAGTGCTAAATTTAAGCGAGTTTGCGTACGATTTGACTACTGCGCTGTTACAATCCCAATAAATTAAAAATCAATGAATATAGACCATGTACATTTATTCAGCCATTTATTTACGTGGAAGAGAAATATTGTGTACAGAAAATTACGTCACTGACTTTAGATGTACAAATCATACTCATGTGTATAAAAACCCATCTACAAACAATGGTTCAAATGGCTCTGAGCACTATGGGACTTAACTGCTGAGATCATCAGTCCTCTAGAACTTAGAACTACTTAAACCTAACTAACCTAAGGACATCACACACATCCATGCCCGAGGCAGGATTCGAACCTGCGACCGTAGCGGTCGCGAGGTTCCAGACTAGCGCCTAGAACCGCTCGGTCACTCCGACCGGCAAAGCCATCTACATTTCACAGCCTGTTGCAGATATGCTGTTCCATCAGTATCAAGATGTACTAAATAAGAGGTGGAGCCCCTCCATGCCCACATCTGCATGATGGCCAACATATAAGGTCTACTGCCATCTTTGCATAAGGATAAGTTTTCACTAAAGTGAGGTCTCACAGGATGTGGGTACTGCGATCTTTGCGTACGTCTGGTTAAGGTTAACCATTAATACGCGCTCATCTGGAGACAGAGTCGAAAGTGAAACGAAGGATAGCGATTTGAAGGGCAATGGAAAAAAGTGCCAAGGCAAGAGCCAAGGGAAAGAAACCTCTGCGACAGTTGGGTCAGTCTGTAGGAGTAGTAGCGGTTTTCTTGCTGCCTGTGACAGGTTATGCAAGGATAGGCTTTGTTAGTAGTGGATATCATGCAGGTCGATACCTTTGTCATTGTGCGGTGGCGTTCCTCGGTGCTGCCGCTGGGTGTCGGTGTTGATTCACAGGTCAGCTCAGCGTACCTGTGAGAGATAGGATTCACCACCGTTTCGTGACTGACAGGTCATATATCAGATCCACAGTGTAAGGTAATGTTAGCGGTTTGTTTGTGCGTCAGTGCGCGAGCTTGGTTTCCCTGCTGTAGCTTGTTGGTCAGCTTTAATAGCTGTTATGCAGGGGCTTGCAGATGTTGTCGCTTATGGATGTATGTTAGCTTGTCACAGACGGTTATGTCCTAGCTAATAAGAGTTTTTAGTCGCTTATGCTTCCACCTATGATTGTGATCGTAGTTTCCCAGAGTAAGAATGAAAGGATTGTTCGAGTGTCTCGAATTCCTGTACAGTCGGGTGGTGTGTATTTTTTTAATACTAACTTGAGGGTTTCAAGGCGGTATTCATTGCGAAGATCCACGGTGCGTGTCTAGTTTGGAGCGTTGTTAATGATGTGTAGCACTTTGTTCTGTACGATATGCAGGTGGCGCAGGAGCTGCGTATTCCCAAACGGCAGCTGCGTACGTTATCAGAGGTCTAATCAGTGTCATTTATAGGGGTCTCGACACCCTCCAATTCAATGCAATTTCTCTGTTGAGCATTGGGTAGAGTTGTTTGAGCCCCGCATGCGCTCTGTTGGCAACGTATTCAATGTTGTCCCCCCATGTAAGCTTCCGGTCCAGCCAGACACCGTGATATCTGACTTTCTCTCGGAAACATTGGGCGTGCGTGTAGTGTTACCTGTCGATAGCGTTGATGTTTGCGCAGTAGCTTCGGTCGGCGTGTGAACAGAACTGCTTCGCACTTGTCGACGTTTATTTTAATACACCATCGTTCCAACCAAGGCTCGGCAGTTCTGAATGCCTTCTGTATTCGAGAATTTATGTTCGACGGTTTCCAATACTGTGCAAGGATGGTTGTGTCATCCGCGTAAATGGCTGACTTCGTATATTGTGTAAACTATTCACATTCGCACATTAGTACTTCGATTGGCTCTGAGCACTATGGGACTTAACATCTATAGTCTTAAGTCCCCTAGAACTTAGAACTTCTTAAACCTAAATAACCTAAGGACATCACACAACACCCAGTCATCACGAGGCAGAGAAGGTACTTCGATTCCACAGTGACGGGCCGAGGGCCGCATGCGGCCCTTGTCAGGTGTTCGTGCACCCCGCTGGTCTCAGTAGTATTTTATAAAATACTAGCGAAATTCGCAATGCTTCGCAATTGGTAAATTTGTATGGAAAGTACAAAAATACCCTAAACTAATGGCCCCCCCCATTTCTCTGGCCATCTTCTTATCCCCCTCCCTCTCCGCACGTATCTCCCTCGCTCCATTTCTCTGTGCTTACCTCCACCGCCCTCTCTCTCCGTCCACCCTCTCCTACCCCCTCTGTACGTTTATTTCCATTTCGCTGTTCAGTAGCTCGGCACATCTCCTTCTTCCCCTTCTCTATGTCCATTTCCGTCTGTTCAGTAGCTCTGTAAATCTCCTCCTCCCCCCTCTCTGTGTCTATTTCCAACTGACGGTTCAGTAGCTCCATACACCTCATCCTCCACCCTCTCTTTGTCTATTTCCGTCTGACTGTTTAGTAGCTCCATTGATCTCCCACTCCTCCCTCACTATGTCCATTTCCGTCTATCTGTTCATTATATCCGCACATCTCCTCCTCCTCCTCTCTATGTCCATTCTGGTCCCAATATCCACTAGCTCCTCCCCCCTTTCTATGTCCATTTCCATCTGTTTGTTCAATAGCTCTGTACATCACTTCTTACCCGTCTCTATGTCTATTTCTGTCTCAATGTTCAGCAGCTCTGTACAGCTTCTCCTCCTCCATTTCCATCTCAATATTCAGTACCTCCGTACATCTCCTCCTCCCCCCCCCCCCATTTCTCTGTGTCTAAGCTCCTGCCCCCTCTCTCTGTCCACGTCTGTCTCCCCCCCCCCCTCCTCTCTATGTCCATTTCCATTTTACTTTCCAATAGCTCCGTCCATATTCTCCTCCATCTCTTTACATCCATTTCTGTCTGACTGCTCAGTAGCTCCGTATGTGTCCTCCTCCTCCCTCTCTATGTCCGTTTCTGTCTGACTGTTCAATATCTCTGTACATCTCCTCAAACCCCCCTCTACGTCCGTACATCTCCTTCTGCCCCCATTTCTCTGAGCATAAGCTCCTGCCCCCCTCTCTGTCCATCTCCTCCGCCCCCTCTCTGAGTCCATTTTCTCTGACTGTTCAGTAGCTGCGTACATCTCCTCATCCCCAATCTCCATGTTGATTTCCATCTGACCGTTCAGTAGCTTCATACATGTGCTTGATATGGCGCGCGCCGCTATCCTGTGATGTTCAGAGGGCGCACTGTAATCGATTATAGTTCGCTGTCCTGGTGCGGGTGGCGCTCCGGTGGCCATTTGCTATGACGTCGCTGGTGTGTGTTTTCGGTGGTCGGCGGAAAGCGAGAGGGTAGTTGGTTTTCCGGGTATTGCACGGAACGTGAAGTTCGCTCTGTCTGACTTGCTAGTGATAGCGCTTTAAGGTTGTTGTGCCTCGCAATATGAGCAGAGTGGTCTGGGGCGGAGGCGACTCGCCGCTGTGCTGGCCATGCGGTGGTGGTTAATTGGAGTCGGCGTACTTGTCCTTCCTGCCTGTCTGATGTTGAGGTCCGGTGGGGTCCTGTGATACTCTGGTCCGGAGACAATTAGCTGCTGAATTTTGGAGTCGTCTGTCAGGTTAGGGTGTGGGGTCGGTTGGCTCTTCGGATTTTCCCCTGGAAGCTTCCCGTAGCGGTTTCTGAACTTTTCTGATGTGGGACGGTGTTGTTGGAACTTTTTGCTGTGTGTGTGGCTCGTTACGATATTTGTTGGTATTAATTTATTTGCTCAACTGGAGTCCTGCCTGGAGTTGCGTTCATGTATGGTACATTTGGCATTCAATGTGTTAGGTAAAGTCTGTCTAAGAAGGGCGGTTTTGTACAGTATATGCATAGTGAATTACTGCTGCTTGGTATATGTGATCTTCTGGGACCTGAACATCACGATCTCGTCAATTTGGTTGTGTAATAGTCGCGTTTGGTATCGTTAAGGCACTTCTAAGACTGTGGTTTGACTATTCATGTGCGCTTGGCTTTTATTGTTTAGTTTTAAGAAGCGAGAATTGTTTGAGATTTGTGTGTGTTGGCTTCCGGCACTTACTAAGAGCGCCCGAGTTAACGGCGCCGTGGTCATCATGTGCTGTCCGGATGTTATACTGTATTTTTTAATTTTATCTGGAGTTGATATTATCTGTCATGTGTTACAGAACATAACCAAGGTGCGTAAGTGTTGGGCAGTTGTGGGAGACATGTCGGAGAGCTCTCAGCGGTTTATTTCGAGGACCGTTTCTAGTGGGAAGGCTCCGAAGTGTTGAGAGCTCGCTCGTCTGTAATTGCGTTGGGAGTTGCCTCGCCCTTTGGTTGTATCAAATTATTACCTTGTTATTATATTTATTGGTTATTATATTTATTGGTTGTGTGTTGCGCTTCTTTCATTTATGGTGCCAAGCGCCATTATCTTTCTCAAGTTTTTTTATATAAATCATTTTAAACTGTAATGCCAAGTTAACGTATTATTGGATTTTGTCTTTTGGGTAAACTCTAAAAGCACTATTGTAAAAGGTTCTTGATTTTATGGTGGCAAGCCGCCGTTATTGTTTTTAAAGATCACTCTTTAACCATTTGTTAAGTTTTGTAAGTTATATGAATTTGTTGTTATTTAAAAGAGTTTAGTATTGGCAATTTAATAAATTGTGTACAGAGTCGGCTGTTTGGATATTATTGGGTGGAACTCCTTGGACAGTTGTCCTATAAGAATATACGTTTCAGTGCTCCTCACCCTCTCTTTATCCATTTCCATCTGACTGTTTAGTAGCTCCATACATCTCCTCCACCGCCCGCCCTATGACAATTTCCGTCTTCAGTAGTTCCGTACATCCCCTCTTCCCCCCCTCCCCCCCTCTTTTCGAGATTTGTGGTAAAAATGCTTTCCCCTCCTAATATGACATACACACACGCACACACACACACACACACACACACACACACACACACACATATATATATATATATATATATATATATATATATATATATATATATATATATATATACTCCTGGAAATTGAAATAAGAACACCGTGAATTCATTGTCCCAGGAAGGGGAAACTTTATTGACACATTCCTGGGGTCAGATACATCACATGATCACACTGACAGAACCACAGGCACATAGACACAGGCAACAGAGCATGCACAATGTCGGCACTAGTACAGTGTATATCCACCTTTCGCAGAAATGCAGGCTGCTATTCTCCCATGGAGACGATCGTAGAGATGCTGGATGTAGTCCTGTGGAACGGCTTGCCATGCCATTTCCACCTGGCGCCTCAGTTGGACCAGCGTTCGTGCTGGACGTGTAGACCGCGTGAGACGACGCTTCATCCAGTCACAAACATGCTCAATGGGGGACAGATCCGGAGATCTTGCTGGCCGGGGTAGTTGACTTACACCTTCTAGAGCACGTTGGGTGGCACGGGATACATGCGGACGTGCATTGTCCTGTTGGAACAGCAAGTTCCCTTGCCGGTCTAGGAATGGTAGAACGATGGGTTCGATGACGGTTTGGATGTACCGTGCACTATTCAGTGTACCCTCGACGATCACCAGTGGTGTACGGCCAGTGTAGGAGATCGCTCCCCACTCCATGATGCCGGGTGTTGGCCCTGTGTGCCTCGGTCGTATGCAGTCCTGATTGTGGCGCTCACCTGCACGGCGCCAAACACGCATACGACCATCATTGGCACCAAGGCAGAAGCGACTCTCATCGCTGAAGACGGCACGTCTCCATTCGTCCCTCCATTCACGCCTGTCGCGACACCACTGGAGGCGGGCTGCACGATGTTGGGGCGTGAGCGGAAGACGGCCTAACGGTGTGCGGGACCGTAGCCCAGCTTCATGGAGACGGTTGCGAATGGTCCTCGCCGATACCCCAGGAGCAACAGTGTCCCTAATTTGCTGGGAAGTGGCGGTGCGGTCCCCTACGGCACTGCGTAGGATCCTACGGTCTTGGCGTGCATCCGTGCGTCGCTGCGGTCCGGTCCCAGGTCGACGGGCACGTGCACCTTCCGCCGACCACTGGCGACAACATCGATGTACTGTGGAGACCTCACGCCCCACGTGTTGAGCAATTCGGCGGTACGTCCACCCGGCCTCCCGCATGCCCACTATACGCCCTCGCTCAAAGTCCGTCAACTGCACATACGGTTCACGTCCACGCTGTCGCGGCATGCTACCAGTGTTAAAGACTGCGATGGAGCTCCGTATGCCACGGCAAACTGGCTGACACTGACGGCGGCGGTGCACAAATGCTGCGCAGCGCCGGCCGCGGTGGTCTAGCGGTTCTAGGCGCTCAGTCGGGAACCGCGCGACTGCTACGGTCGCAGGTTCGAATCCTGCCTCGGGCATGGATGTGTGTGATGTCCTTAGATTAGTTAGGTTTAAGTAGTTCTAAGTTCTAGGGGACTGATGACCACAGATGTTAAGTCCCATAGTGCTCAGAGACATTTTGACATTTTTTGCTGTGCAGCTAGTGCCATTCGACGGCCAACACCGCGGTTCCTGGTGTGTCCGCTGTGCCGTGCGTGTGATCATTGCTTGTACAGCCCTCTCGCAGTGTCCGGAGCAAGTATGGTGGGTCTGACACACCGGTGTCAATGTGTTCTTTTTTCCATTTCCAGGAGTATATATATATATATATATATATATATATATATATATATATATATATATATATATATATACAGGGTGTTTAGATAGAAAAACACCGTTTGTTGCAATATGCTTGGGACAACAGTACATTTTCAGGCAGACAAACTTCCGAAATTACAGTAGTTACAATTTTCAACAACAGATGGCGCTGCGGTCTGGGAAACTCTATAGTACGATATTTTCCACATATCCACCATGCGTAGCAATAATATGGCGTAGTCTCTGAATGAAATTACCCGAAACCTTTGACAACGTGTCTGGCGGAATGGCTTCACATCCAGATGAGATGTACTGCTTCAGCTGTTCAATTGTTTTTGGATTCTGGCGGTACACCTGGTCTTTCAAGTGTCCCCACAGAAAGAAGTCACAGGGGTTCATGTCTGGCGAGTAGGGAGGCCAATCCACGCCGCCTCCTGTATGTTTCGGATAGCCCAAATCAATCACACGACCATCGAAATATTCATTCAGGAAATTAAAGACGTCGGCCGTGCGATGTGGCCGGGCACCATCTTGCATAAACCACGAGGTGTTCGCAGTGTCGTCTAAGGCAGTTTGTACCGCCACAAATTCACGAAGAATGTCCAGATAGCGTGATGCAGTAATCGTTTCGGATCTGAAAAATGGGCCAATGATTCCTTTGGAAGAAATGGCGGCCCAGACCAGTACTTTGAGGATGCAGGGACGATGGGACTGCAACATGGGGCTTTTCGGTTCCCCATATGCGCCAGTTCTGTTTATTGACGAAGCCGTCCAGGTAAAAATAAGCTTCGTCAGTAAACCAAATGCTGCCCACATGCATATCGCCGTCATCAATCCTGTGCACTATATCATTAGCGAATGTCTCTCGTGCAGCAATGGTAGCGGCGCTGAGGGGTTGCCGCGTTTGAATTTTGTATGGATAGAGGTGTAAACTCTGGCGCATGAGACGATACGTGGACGTTGGCGTCATTTGGACCGCAGCTGCAACACGGCGAACGGAAACCCGAGGCCGCTGTTGGATCACCTGCTGCACTAGCTGCGCGTTGCCCTCTGTGGTTGCCGTACGCGGTCGCCCTACCTTTCCAGCACGTTCATCCGTCACGTTCCCAGTCCGTTGAAATTTTTCAAACAGATCCTTTAATGTATCGCTTTTCGGTCCTTTGGTTACGTTAAACCTCCGTTGAAAACTTCGTCTTGTTGCAACAACACTGTGTTCTAGGCGGTGGAATTCCAACACCAGAAAAATCCTCTGTTCTAAGGAATAAACCATGTTGTCTACAGCACACTTGCACGTTGTGAACAGCACACGCTTACAGCAGAAAGACGACGTACAGAATGGCGCACCCACAGACTGCGTTGTCTTCTATCTCTTTCACATCACTTGCAGCGCCATCTGTTGTTGAAAATTGTAACTACTGTAATTTCGAAAGTTTGTCCGCCCGAAAATGTACTGTTGTCCCAAGCATATTGCAACAAACGGTGTAATTCTATCGCTGCTCGTTTAGTTTTTATTGCCGTTTCAAATATACCGGTCATATTTTAAACACCCTGTATATATATCACAAATTTTACAAAAATATGTAGCGTAGCTGACCTATGTCGAATGTCAGTTATAGTGTAAAAATTTGAAGTAAGTCAGTCAAGAACTATTCGAGATCTGTGGTAACTAAGCTACCTTTTTATGAATTACATATCCATGCGAACGTTCATTAAACTGTCGTGTAAAAATCTATAGTAAATCGTTAAGAACTTTTCGAGATTTTCGTCAGTAACATTCTGTCAAATTGATGTTTTTGTTATGAAAACGTGACAGCAGAACTGTCGAGCTGAACGTAATTTTTCTTATTTTCTTTTTCATTCCAAAATGTACCACTGCGATCCAATATTACGAACATAACAAAAAGAAAAAAGTCAACGAAATCGGCCAAAACGTTCTCGAATTATGATCTTTCTCAACTGATTTTAATTTCCAGATTTTCCGGTGGATTTTGCAAAAATTTTATTTCATACAAACCTTGTCCTAACAATTACGAACACAACAAAGACAAAAATCACATAAATCTGTCGAGCCATTCTTAACTGATGGTATTTCATACACGCGGCAATTGGTGTTAATTCACGATTTTTTCTTTCTATTTTCCAAAATTTTTCTTTCACACAAACCTTCTTCTGACAATAAGAAACACAAAAAAATCAACTATAACGGTCAAGCCGTACTCAGGTGATGATTTTCCAGAAGTGCAGCAATTGACTTTTATTTCGCAACGGGTAAAATATAAATTACATTCAAAACATTTAGTGAACACTTGTGATCGTGGCTCTTATTGCAATTTCTGTCAGTAATTAATACAATATACTAATTTATGTAGGCTACCAATTAATAGAAAGATCGATGCTAAAGTGCTAAATTGGCCTGAATGGAAAAAGTAGCCACTGAGTATTTTGTGCCCTTAAGAGCGATGCTGCCTGCCGCGAAGTAGACACATTAGTTCTGAAAGGCATCGTCGTTCTTGTCAGTGAGACTGAGAGAGAAAGCTTGTTTCGCTATATTTAAATAAAAAGTTTTTTTTTGTTTTTGAGTCGTACGATGTAAGATAAGTCATTTATATTATTCTTGCTTCGTCACTTGAATGGAGAGCAAAAATTTTTTGTAGAAATGATGTTGAAACAAATTTTGGCCTAAAAATGTAGTTCCTTGTAATTTGCTTCAGTTTCATAGTTTCTTCTGTGGCTCACTAAAGCCGACATGGCGTCCGATCGGTAAATGTGCCCACACTGCTAGTCTGGTAAAGTGGCCAAGGTGTTCACCCAAATAAGAGTTACTTCCAAAATCACGCGTAATACAACAGATAAAAGTGTCTTCTACACTCTTTTCCATAAAAGGCTATCATCTACCGTTCTATCCCTCTGTGACAATTTCGAATTAATTAATTTATATTATTTACAGTCGCGCCTGTTTTGTTATATTTGGCCTAGTACAAAAGTCCGATCGAAAAAGGTCTGCTGCAGCCACTCGCCAGTCTTTCAGATAGTAGGGTGTGAAGACGTCTAGAAAATGTACCCCGAAATCAGAAAGCAAACATAGGAACCTGTTGCGTCGGCACTGGCCACAGTACCCGCTTGCGTACGGAAAACTGGTTTTTTAACTATGTAACACTTCAAGAAAAAGAATGTAGCTCGAATAAATTATTTTCTTTTCACTTAAAAATTTTTTATGTGGTACCAGATTTTATGTAGATTCATCATGTGACAATGTGTACGTGGTACGCTTCTACAAATAATCGTGGTTTGGTGAAAGCTGGGTGGATTCAGGTTACCTTATCAATAAGGTTGAGTTTACGGATATGAAAGTAGCTAGGATGATTGCCGGTACTAGTAGATGAGAACAATGGGAGGAGGGTGTCCACAATGAGGAAATCTAAGAAAAACTGGGAATGAACTCTGTGGATTTAGCAGTCAAGGCGAACATGCTTAGATGGTGGGTTCATGTTACACACATGGGAGAAGCAAGGTTACCCAAGAGACTCATGGGTTCAGCAGTAGAGGGTAGGAGGAGTCGGGGTAGACCAAGGAGAAGGTACCTGGATTCGGTTAAGAATGATTTTGAAGTAATAGGCTTAACATCAGAAGAGGCACCAATGTTAGCACTGAATAGGGGATCATGGAGGAATTTTATAAGGGGGACTAGGCTCCAGACTAAACGCTGAAAGGCATAATTAGTCTTAAATGATGATGATGATAAATGATGATGATGCAAAATCTTAAACATGGCTGCGAAACAGCAACTGTGTCAATCTGAAGAGGCTGAAAAATCAGCCAATCAGTTGCAAAACAAAGGTTTATTAGACCTTGACCTAGCTTTCGATATTTTTAAAAATATCTTCTTCGGAAGGCCCACTCCCTCTGAAGAAGATATACTCACAATATCGAAACCTAGGTCACAGGCTAGTAAATCTTTGTTTTGCAACTGGTTGGCTGATTTCTCAACCTCTTCTCTTTTAGTGACCACTTTACCCTCCCTCCTTACCTCCCCCTCCCCTCCCTTCCTATGTGGCCCAAGGTGTCGCCCTACAATGACAATACTGGTTCTTAAGCAAAAAAGTTTGACGACCACTAGCAAGCAATCTGTAATTATGAATGTTCGCTCCATTCTGGAACGAGAGGAGCGACAATTGGGCTCACCCAAACAAATAAAACCCACTACCCGAATTCTCGTTGTAGCAGGCAGCTGGAAAGACACTTACTAGAACATTTATGATATTAACGAACAAATATTCTCGTTCTGGTCTCGAGTGCTGCCATAAAAGCCGAACCACAGCTTGAAATGGAACATCTTGTTCTCAACCTTTGCTCTCGATAACACATTGTAAACGAGAACTTCTCAGTTCTCTGTTCTCGGATTGTCCGACACTCATAAGCCTTCAGTCCTACTCTGTGTGTTTGTTGGTGCTTTCAGTCGAAGCCTTGTTCAAAGTTTCGCTGTACCACTCTTAAGTTACTGAACGATCGTACCATGTCACAGCTATGCATAGAAACAGAGAACTTTGCTTCGCAGTTACTTTTAGGCAACAAAGATATGTCACTCACCTCATTATCATTCTGCTTACAGTTCCTGTTTTGAAAGCGGTATTAAAAATATATAAAGGTTTCTAATGAGATATAAATATTTCGACTGTCAAGATTTGTTCAAGGAAATGCAACAGGTGAACAAGAGAATATTACCAAAAAGTTTCATGCCCCTCAAAGTGGTGTGAATCACGGGAAAAGTGAGCTACTATCAAATGGCAAGTATGACGTCACTGTTAGCTATAGGGTGACGTGGGTAATTGTGCTGGAACCATTCAAATATTCGTACCAGGATCTTAGAATGGTCGCCACTGTTATAAAGCTCACAATGAGAAGCACCGTCTGAAAACAAAGTTCTATATAAAGAGATTTTCATTAAATAACTGCTATAAAAAGCCACAACGAAGTGAATCGTCATGTGTGGAGCAAAACATGCTCTTGAACAGAATGACTGACGTACTGTATTAGATCATCTTCACTGTTAGAATTAGCATCATTTATTAAACAGCACAATGAAATAACAGACCAGTACGAAGATTCATCGGCTGAGAGTGCCACAAATGACTGTTAAATCATATACATTATGCTTTCTTCCTCAATCTAAAGCACGTCTTTCACCACCAGCGATCCAAGTGATCGTTGCCGCTGTTCAGAATGGTGTTCCTTCATCTTCGAATGACAACAAAAACTGGACAACCGGGTGACTTCGCCGGCCTGTGTGGTCGAGCGGTTCTAGGCGCTTCAGTCTGGAACCGCGTGGCCGCTACGGTCGCAGGTCCGAATCCTGCCTCAGGCATGGCTGTGTGTGATGTCCTTAGGTTAGTTAGGTTTAATTAGTTCTAAGTTCTAGGCGACTGATGACCTCAGAAGTTAAGTCGCATAGTGCTCAGAGCCATTTGAACCAACCGGGTGACTTCATTCCGCCACCATGCAATCTTTCTATCTTTATTTCCTTCATTATAATGATACGCGTGACTGAATTAAGCTAGACTTACGTACGGGAACTTCCGAGTTTAACATACCTGCACTGCTTCTTTCCTCCGTCGTCTGTTGTCTATTTAATGAATCATGACACAGTGTGGTCGTGGCCTCGTACCCATGAAAGGCCGCTCATTTCATTGGCATCTTCCGATTCTGATACCCACTGTCCCGATCTGCGCAAGTAGTTCCATTAAGTGAACAAGTGCTCCGCGAAAATCTACACACATTAAAAAAAATGCATCACCTCGGTTCCGAGAGTTCCGGAAGCTGTACAGAAAAGAGAGATCAACATAAACATCATTTCCGCCCTTTTTATTGCTCACGAAAACCACACATTGCAGACGAACGGAAAAACTGGTAGAAGACGACCTCGGGGAAGATCAGTTTGGATTCCGTAGAAATGTTGGGACACGTGAGGCGATACTAACCCTAAGACTTATCTTAGAAGATAGATTAAGGAAAGGCAAACCTAAGTTTCTAGCATTTGTAGACTTAGAGAAAGATTTTGACAATGTTGACTGGAATACGCTCTTTCAAATTCTGAAGGTGGCAGGGGTAAAATACAGGGAGCGCAAGGCTATTTACAATTTGTACAGAAACCAGATGGCAGTTCTAAGTTCTAGGGGACTGATGACCTCAGATGTTAAGTCCCATAGTGCTCAGAGCCATTTTGAACCACAGATAATGGAGAATTTAATGAAGAGTAAGATTTTCTTGAAGAAGATTTTGTTGTGTGTACACATGACAATGAGGTAGACCCATGCTCTGAAGTAGAAAACGGGGAAAACGAGGAATCGGAAGAAGAATCCCTGGTTGAAATAATGTCTAAAATGCTGCTGGAGTTTGTAATATTTATGACTGTTTTAATTAGCGCATTATGTGAATAATGACTTCTTCTCCAATAATGTTTGGAGCTGTAAAATTATCGTTATACTACCTAAAACATGACGTTTGGTACTTACTTTGTATGGAACATATCACTGGAGATACACTGACGGAAAAATCGCAACACCAAAAAATAATTTATGTAGACTAATTAAATTTCGGGAATGCATTTGTCTAGGTAACGTATGTAAGTGATTAACATTGAAAGATCACAGGTTAATATAAGGACGAGATACGCCATTGCAGTGTGAAAATGTGGTACATTAATAAAAGGTGCAAGCGGGGGAATGTTCAACGAAAGCATGCAAACGTGCTTGCTTTGTGTTGTACAGGTGCCGGATATCAGTTTGTGGGACCGAGTCCTATGCCTGTTGCACTTGGTCAATACAGGAACAGTTAATGCTGGATGATGTCGCACGTATTTATCTATTATCTAATAGTCAGCAGATGACGGCTGAAGTCATCGCTGTAGCAAGCAGAAATCACAGACACCAGTATTTGAATGGTGGCCCCTATTTTGACCAGAACCGGGGTTTGAGTCTTCCTACAGGTCGGTCAGGGGGCCTGAAGGTGGCGTAGTAAATCGCCGAAATCGGTACGGTAGCCCTATACAATAACAGTCTGGAAATTAGAAGGGTGAAAGGTGTTTGATTTTACATCATCTGTAGAGCACGTCGGGTTACAACAGCGGTATGTGAGCGAGTGTTCCCTGTTGGAAAACACCCCATGGAATGCTGTTCATGAATGGCAGCACAACAGGTCGAATCGCCAGACTGGCGTACAAATTTGCAGTCAGGGTGCGTGGGATAGCCATACGCACCCCAGACCATTAACTCCAGGAGTAGCTCCACTGTAGCACGCATACAGACTGGCTGCAGGACCTGACTCGGGTCTCCTAACCAACTCACGGCCTCCACTATCAGCTTTCATCATAAAACACAACAGTCCTCTTAACATGACCGAACTCGTAAAAGGCGATGATTTGGGGTCAACGGAACGCACGCTACAGTGCTCGAAGCGGTCCTTGAAGTAAGTGATTTGTAACAGTTGGCTGTGTTACTGTGCTGCAAACTGCTGCTGCAGGTGCAATATGATGCGCCAGAGCCATACGCCGAACTCGTGGTCTTCTCTCTCAATAGTGCCATGTGGCCGACCGGAGCCCTGTCTTCTTGCGACCTTACATTATCCTGATCACCGCTGCCAGCAATCATGTACAGTGGCTACATTCCTGCCAAGTCCTTCTGCAATATCGCACAAGAAACATCCAGCTTCTCGCAACCCTATTACACGACCTCGTTCAAACTCAATGGGATGTTGACAATGGCGTTTTGGTCGCCTTAAAGACATTCTTTATTAACATCAACTCATCATCTCCGATCTCAAGTATAACTAACGCTCAGGTGTGTTTCAACCAAATCTGATTTGCATCCTCACAGTGGCGCTAGTGGACATGATCTTTCAGGTGTAGAAACACGCCTACCATCTTTCGTATATGTCGCACAACTACGAGGTGCATTCAAGTTCTAAGGCCTCCGACTTTTTTTCTAATTAACTACTCACCCGAAATCGATGAAACTGACGTTACTTCTCGACGTAATCGCCCTGCAGACGTACACATTTTTCACAACGCTGACGCCATGAGTCCATGGCTGCGGCGAAGGCTTCTTTAGGAGTCTGTTTTGACCACGGGAAAATCGCTGAGGCAATAGCAGCAAGGCTGGTGAATGTGCGGCCACGGAGAGTGTCTTTCATCGTTGGAAAAAAAACCAAACGTCACTAGGAGCCAGGTCAGGTGAGTAGGGAGCATGAGGAATCACTTCAAAGTTATTATCACGAAGAAACTGTTGCGTAAAGTTAGCTCGATGTGCAGGTGCGTTGTCTTGGTGAAACAGCACACGCGCAGCCCTTCCGGGACGTTTTTGTTGCAGTGCAGAAAGGAATTTCTTCAAAACATTTTCGTAGGATGCACCTGTTACCGTAGTGCCCTTTGGAACGCAATGGATAAGGATTACGCCCTCGCTGTCCCAGAACATGGACACCATCATTTTTCAGAAGAAACTGTTGCGTAACGTTAGCTCGATGTGCAGGTGCGTTGTCTTGGTGAAACAGCACATGCGCAGTCCTTCCCGGACGTTTTTGTTGCAGTGCAGGAAGGAATTTCTTCAAAACATTTTCGTAGGATGCACCTGTTACCATAGTGCCCTTTGGAACACAATGGATAAGGATTACGCCCTCGCTGTCCCAGAACATGGACACCATCATTTTTCAGAAGAAACTGTTGCGTAACGTTAGCTCGAAGTGCAGGTGCGTTGTCTTGGTGAAACAGCACATGCGCAGCCCTTCCCGGACGTTTTTGATGCAGTGCAGGAAGGAATTTCTTCAAAACATTTTCGTAGGATGCACCTGTTACCGTAGTGCCCTTTGGAACGCAATGGATAAGGATTACGCCCTCGCTGTCCCAGAACATGGACACCATCATTTTTTCAGCACTGGCGGTTACCCGAAATTTTTTTGGTGGCGGTGAATCTGTATGCTTTCATTGAGCTGACTGGCGCTTTGTTTCTGGATTGAAAAATGGCATCCACATCTCATCCATTGTCACAACCGACGAAAAGAAAGTCCCATTCAAACTGTCGTTGCACGTCAACACTGCTTGGCAACATTCCACATGGGCAGCCATGTGGTCGTCCGTCAGCATTCGTGGCACCCACCTGGATGACACTTTTCGCATTTTCAGGTCGTCATGCAGGATTGTGTGCACAGAACCCACAGAAATGCCAAGTCTGGAGGCGATCTGTTCAACAGTCATTCGGCGATCCCCCAAAACAATTCTCTCCACTTTCTCGATCATGTCGTCAGACCGGCTTGTGCGAGCCCGAGGTTGTTTCGGTTTGTTGTCACACGATGTTCTGCCTTCATTAAACTGTCGCACCCATGAACGCACTTTCGACACATCCATAACTCCATCACCACATGTCTCCTTCAACTGTCGATGAATTTCAATTGGTTTCACACCACGCAAATTCAGAAAACGAATGATTGCACGCTGTTCAAGTAAGGAAAACGTCGCCATTTTAAGTATTTAAAACAGTTCCCATTCTCGCCGCTGGCGGTAAAATTCCATCTGCCGTACGGTGCTGCCATCTCTGGGACATACTGACAATGAATGCGGCCTCATTTTAAAACAATGCGCATGTTTCTATCTCTTTCCAGTCCAGAGAAAAAAAATCGTAGGCCTTAGAACTTGAATGCACCTCGTACTTCTCGGTGTTGCAATTTTCTTCTCTCGGTGTATATTAATTAAAGTTAACTGGTGTTTAACCTATTAATTGTGACATCCTTGAATAAATTTTGCAGTAATATTTAGCAGCAATGTCATTTCCCCCGCCCCCCTTTAGTGCTCTAAGAGTTAATATTACATGTACTCAACAAGAAGAAAATTCATACCATGTAGAGTACACCCATCAGGACGGAATGAGTCTCACACTAAAGTTGTTAATTGCCTCGCTATTTAGTTATGATCCGCAAAGCCATTCCAAGCATGACACCTTTCATTTTTCCGATATGATAATCATATCTGACACCAATTAAAGGCTGATCAACTCATTATTACTGATTCAAATTATGGGGACTATGACAAAGATTGTCACTACTCATCTTTTTTCTGTTTGGTGACTTGGAACTGATGAATGAACGTAGTATTCTCTCTCACAACCCCCGTATCTACGATATTTCCGAACCAGGGCAAAAACTTGACAGTGCCGCCCCTCCCCCTCGAGCATTTGAGGTAGGACGTTAAAAATGTTTTAAAAATCAATTATAGCGCACATCTTTCTGAAAGTTTGATACTTAAACAATATATGTTCGAGGAAATATGTGACTGCCATATGGTCTTAAGTGTTCCAAACTGCAGTGTCATGTCTCTTCACACAGCATTCTTCTATCGCACGTCACCGTATTTCACTCTATTGGATTCAAACGCATATATTTCGTAATGGAAGTCATCAAACCTATATTCAGTACAATGGAAATAAACTGCCCTGTGGTGCTGCCTCTCCAACTCCCAGTCGGCCGGTTTGACATTTTATCCCTCTTTAAAAAAACCTCATAATTAATACTGGTGGGCATTGTTTGTGACTGGCAGCATAAGAACTCTTCAGAAATTTGAACTCGTTATTGCCTATAAGCTAATAACTTTCTCTTTTGTGTGAGATAAAATTAAATATAAAAAACATACACTTCTGGCCATTAAAATTGCTACACCACGAAGATAACGTGCTACAGACGCGAAATTTAACCGACAGGAAGAAGATGCTGTGATATGCAAATGATTAGCTTTTCAGAGCATTCACACAAGGCTGACGTCGGTGGCGACACCTACCACGTGCTGACATGAGGAAAGTTTCCAACCGATTTCTCATACACAAACAGCAGTTGACCGGCGTTGTCTGGTGAAACGTTGTTGTAATGCCTCGTGTAAGGAGGAGAAATGCGTACCATCACGTTTCCAACTTTGATATAGGTCGGATTGTAGCTTATCACGATTGCCGTTTATCGTATCGCGGCATTGCTGCTCGCGTTGGTCGAGATCCAATGACTGTTAGCAGAATATGGAATCGGTGGGTTCAGGAGGGTAATACGGGACGCCGTGTTGGATCCCAACGGTCTCATATCACTAGCAGTCGAGATGACAGGCATCTTATCCGCATGGCTGTAACGGATCATGCAGCCATGTCTCGATCGCTGAGTCAACAGATGTTTGCAAGACAACAACCATCCTCACGAGCAGTTCGACGTCGTTTGCATCAGCATGGACTATCAGCTCGGAGACCATGGCTGCGGTTACCCATGACGCTGCATCACAGACAGGACCGACTGCGATGGTGTACTCAACGACGAACCTGGGTGCACGAATGGCAGAATGTCATTTTTTTCGGGTGAATCCAGGTTCTGTGTACAGCATCACGATGGTCGCATCCGTGTTTGGCGACATCGCCGTGAACGCACATTGGAAGCGTGTATTCGTCATCCGGCGTGATGGTATGGGGTGCCATAGGTTACACGTCTCGGTCACCTCTAGTTCGCATTGACGGCACTTTGAACAGTGGACGTTACATTTCAGATGTGTTACGACCCGTGCCTCTACCCTTCATTCGATCCCTGGGAACCCTACATTTCAGCAGGATAATGCACGACCGCATGTTGCAGGTCCTGTACGGGCCTTTCTGGAAAGAGAAAATGTTGGACTGCTGCTCTGGCCAGCACATTCTCCAGATCTCTCACCAATTGAAAACGTCTGGTCAATGATGGCCGAGCAACTGGCTCGTCACAGTACGCCAGTCACTACTCTTGATGAACTGTGGTATCGTGTTGAAGCTGCATACGCCATTTAAGCTCTGTTTGACTCAATGCCCAGGCGTATCAAGGCCGTTATTACGGCCAGAGGTGGTTGTTCTGGGTACTGATTTCTCAGGATCTATGCACCCAAATTGCGTGAAAGTGTAATCACATGTCAGTTCTAGTACAATATATTTGTTCAATGAATACCCGTTTATCATCTGCATTTCCTCTTGGTGTAGCAATTTTAATGGCCAGTAGTGTAAAACCAAACCAGCAAACACAAGAGATAAGCAAGACCGAACATGTTTCTTCAATCCTTAGGTCACAGAATTTTTCTCTACAACCTTGCTACAGCTTTACACGGCGTGCATTCCTTTCTGCGAAAGAATCTGTTACTTCATCAAAGTTCGGCAAATGTTTTGCCACATGAAAAGTAAAAATGTCGTTGCCTATTACTGAAAAAGCTGTTAATACGAACAGTACCCAAGACTAGTGTAGTTTCTCGATTTGATTAAGTCTATTTTGTCACTGTCTCCCATATAAAACGAAATAGGCCTTCCTAACACTGCAGCAGTTGTAACACGCCAAACAATCAAGACTGTTTTGGCGCAAGTGGTCATTTTTATCTATCTCATTTACGTAAATAACACGACAGAATATAATTCATGAAGTACCAATATCAAATGCCTATTAGGCATACTACAAGCAAAACGTTTTATGTTAGGAAATAGCTTCACATTTCATTCACATGTTCCAGTTTCTCAAGCGTGAGGTCAAAAGTAGTAGCAGTACGAATTTCTTATATAAATTCGGAATCGCCATATTCTTTCATTTAATTTGGGTGATGTCCCCGTTTCTTCTCCTTCCTCGTTCAAACAAACAATCTTGCCATCTCTAATTCTATAACTATTTCTGCCATTGCCAAAACTTATTCTCCGGTTAACTTCACTAATCCTGCCAGAATCACCGGTTTAGCTATCCAGCGTTGATTCTCCGATTAGGCGTTATTACGTGTTTGTACAACGCGTTTTTCGCGCTGTTCCGAGAATAGAACCTGGCTACTACCGAGGACTGTACAACTGGTCCTTAGTAGTGTAGCGATCTGGCAAAAATTATCTGTCAAAATTTCATTTTCTTGGATACACCGAGATGGTAATATGTAACATCTCTTACCTGTTATTCCTGTTAGTCGTTGATTTCCTCTCTGGCATTCTGAATCTATGTATTTTGCTAATTAAAACAACGCTTATTCGCAGACCGAATCAACGACATAAACCAACAGAGATGATTGACATTCACCCGTTGGGGTTTGTTCGGCTCAGCTCGTATACCCCGTCCCCTTTTATCTGCGGGAAAGTTTTTTTTTTTTTTTTTTTTCATTTCTAGATGCGACGGGGATTCCCCTGGCAGAGATACGACGTACTCTATGCACCCATTCAAAAATCAGCTTGTGGCTCAAATGGCTCTAAGCACTATGGGACTTAACATCTGTGGTCATCAGTCCGCTAGACTTGTTGTTGTTGTTGTTGTTGTTGTGGTCTTCAGTCCTGAGAGTGGTTTGATGCAGCTCTCCATGCTACTCTATCCTGTGCAAGCTTCTTCATCTCCCGGTACCTACTGCAGCCTACATCCTTCTGAATCTGCTTAGTGTATTCATCTCTTGGTCTCCCTCTACGATTTTTACCCTCCATGCTGCCCTCCAGTACTAAATTGGTGATCCCTTGATGCCTCAGAACATGTCCCACCAACCGATCCCTTCTTCTAGTCAAGTTGTGCCACAGGCTCCTCTTCTCCCCATTTCTATTCAATACCTCCTAATTAGTTATGTGATCTACCCATCTAATCTTCAGCATTCTTCTGTAGCACCACATTTCTTCTTGTCCAAACTATTTATCGTCCATGTTTCACTTCCATACATGGCTACACTCCATACAAATACTTTCAGAAACGACTTCCTGACATTTAAATCTATACTCGATGTTAACCAATTTTTCTTCTTCAGAAACGCTTTCCTTGCCATTGCCAGTCTGCATTTTATATCCTCTCTACTTCGACCATCACCAGTTATTTTGCTCCCCAAATAGCAAAACTCCTTTACTACTTTAAGTGTCTCATTTCCTAATCTAATTCCCTCAGCATCACCCGACTTAATTCGACTACATTCCATTACCCTCGTTTTGCTTTTGTTGATGTTCATCTTATATCCTCCTTTCCAGACACTGTCCATTCCGTTCAACTGCTCTTCCATGTCCTTTGCTGTTTCTGACAGAATTACAATGTCATCGGCGAACCTCAAATTTTTTATTTCTTCTCCATGGATTTTAATACCTACTCCGAATTTTTCTTTTGTTTCCTTTACTGCTTACTCAATATACAGATTGAATAACATCGGGGATAGGCTACAACCCTGTCTCACTCCCTTCCCAACAACTGCTGCCCTTTCATACCCCTCGATTCTTATAACTGCCATCTGGTTTCTGTACAAATTGTAGACTTAGAACTACATAAACCTAACTTACCTAAGGACATCACACACTTCCATGCCCGAGGCACGATTCGAACCTGCGACCGCAGCAGCCCCGTGGTTCTGGACTGAAGCGCCTAAAACCGCTCGGCCGCAACGACCGGCCAATCAGCTTGTGATTCGTTCACAAATCAACTTAGAGCGTGTTTAAATATGCTCAGAATCCAGCAGGGATGCGTTTCAAAATCATATGACTAATTGATAGCCCAGAGTGCCCTATATGGTAGGAGCTTTGTGAAATAAGGTTTTTTCTTCAAGACCATGAATTTGGCGACCTCTGAAATTGACGCCCGGGGCAGATACCCCGGATTGCCCCCGCTAGATCCAGGCGTGTCTCTCACAAGCTGTGATCGTGAACAGACAGCGTTAACAGGACCCGAGGGGCAACCACTGGAACACCCGCCGTGCCGCTGGGGCGGGGACCCTTGGTACAAGTTTAAAGGCAAGACGCGGACCGAGTGCAGATGCGCTCGTGGCTGCCCAAGACAGGTATTTGGGACTGCATTGTTCTTGTGGTGCCACGTTGGTGTCTTCTTCCGAGAAATACACAAAACAAACAACACGTAGACCCAACGAATATGCTGAAAAGATTGCTGTGGTGAAACTTTCCACGTTAATGGATGTTTTACAATGTATCCCTTTCGACAATGCGTTTTCTGCAAGTTCATTTTTGCGGTAGGCAGGTGGAATGAGGAAGAACTTTTCTATCCCACAGTCGTGAAAGTTACGAAGTAGATGATCCGAAGGAGACAGTTGACCGTTTTCCAAATTTTTTTCGAGAAGAGATCACAGATTGGTAGTTAATAGGGGCCTGCAAACGTTCTGTATTTACTGACAACACTAGTTTGTCAGATTTTCCATATACTGAAGCGACCTCACACCATCAATAATATTGACAAAAATGGTCAGTGACAATGTGGTTTTACGAGGTAAAAATGTCGAACACCCCCCAAAAAAAGAGCGTGTGCTGCAAAAAAATGTTCAAATGTGTGTGAAATCTTATGGGACTTAACTGCTAAGGTCATCAGTCCCTAAGCTTACACACTACTTAACCTAAATTATCCTAAGGACAAACACATACATCCATGTCCTAGGGAGGACTCGAACCTCCGCCGGGACCAGCCGCACAGTCCAGGACTGCAGCGCCTAAGACCGCTCGGCTAATCCCGCGGCCCCGTGTGCTGCAATCACATTAGCAAGCAACAGAAAACAACTACAAAGAGGAAATGGGTCGCAGATTTCATAAATTATTTGCCGAAGAGTCCTGCATCATACAACAAATTATTAAAGTTGATAAGAGATAAAATGGAGAAACAAAATGTGTTAATGAGAAACACAGTCGTAGTCGACTAGAGATTATGAGTAACTTCGGGCTTTCTGACGACAGGCAGGTCATTCCAATGGTCGAAGATTCGTTCCGTAAATCAGCTAACACAATTAGTAAAATTCTGCGTAGACCTATAAAGTACCTGTATTTGCCAGCCAAGGATATGTCCAGGCTATTGACGTAAAACTTTTTTTTTTTTTACGTTTTGTAACAATTTGGTGAAACTGATATGCATCTCGAAGACCGCTTACTTGTTACTGTAGTTATACGACGCATTTTTCGAAGATGAATTGTTTTCTCAAACTGCTATGTAATATACCAACCTATTTTCAGATTAATAATGTAAGCAGTGTCATAGAGAATCTACCGTTGACCTTCTTAAAGTGGTACATACAATGATTACCCTCGCATAGGTCTATTAAAATTGTTTTGTGTTAAAAGACTACTTCAAAAATTGAATCTCAGATACCATACGCATAAGCCCGCCCAGCTAGCCGCGAGGTGTAACGTGCCGCTCCCCTAGCGGGAAGGCATGCAGGTCCCCAGTACGAATCCGCCTGGCGGATTGGTGTCGAGGTCCGGTGTGCCAGCCAGCCTGTGGATGGTTTTTAGGGCGGTTTTCCATCTGCCTCGACGAATGTGGGCTAGTTCCCCTCATTCTGCCTCAGTTACACTGTGCCGCCAACTGCTGCGCGAATACCATTTCCACGTACACGTACACTATAATTATCCTGCTTCGCAAACATTTGGGGTTACACTCGTCTGGTATGAAACGTACAGGGGGGGGGGGGGGGGGGGCAATGGGGGCCGAACCGCACATTAACCCTGGGTTCAGTGTCGGGCGGCGGTGGGGTGGGTGGACTGTTGTGGCCTGTTGTGGGGTTGTGAACCACTGAGGTCCCCGGTTTAATACATACGCACAAAGGCGAACTGAAAATATAAACAGTTCGCACTAAATGCAGTGTTTCTGGTTCATGAAGCTCTGTCAGTGGAGAATATGGTCAGACCGTCAATACTTGACCTCACACGTTCAGTATGTATTGACAATACTGACAAGGGAACCTCCCCATCGCACCCCCCTCAGATTTAGTTATAAGTTGGCACAGGGATAGGCCTTGAAAAACTGAACACAGATCAACCGAGAAAACAGGAAGAAGTTGTGTGGAGCTATGAAAAAAATAAGTAAAATATACAAACTGAGTAGTCCACGGGCAAGCTAGGCAACATCAAGGAGAGTATGAGCGAACGAGCGCCGTGGTCCCGTGGTTAGCGTGAGCAACTACGGAACGAGAGGTCCCTGTGAGTACCACAAAACTATTACAGGTCTATCAGTACAACAAACTAGTGATTCACCTGCTTATATATGACTGTCTTTCTACCACGAATAGTTTCCTCCTTTCAGTCTTCCGTACTCTCACGCACCACCTATAATAAACTAGCTCTAAAATTGCACTATATAATGCTTCCTAGTGTATTGCTCTTTGCTCAATCGGAAAAAATAGGTTTAATTATTCGCTAAAATAGTAATGTCCTTTTTCTTTTGTCATGGATTGTTTAATATGTTAAGATAGCTTTTCATGAGTGTTTCCCCTTTGGATACCACTTTACTCATCAAACAAGAGCTGACAACTGATACACTCGTTAAGATTTCTGTCAAACTGATTTCATGCCTAGTGCACGTCCCACTAAGGTCTCGCTTTTCAAGACCCAACGTAAAATGCCTCCCCCTTGTTTTCTAACACAAGATTTAATAAGAAGATAGTAATAACGCAACATTATTTTAAAATGAATAGAGCACATCCACAACTCAAAAATCTACATAAATAATAACAACAATAATAATACCATAACTAGTAATAAGTAAAATTCCGTAAAATAACTTTTTTTATATATACTAATTATTCTCTAGATCGTACAATCAATGCTTATTCCAAATTCACTCTGCCACACGTACAAATGTAGCGTACAAAGACTCAGAAAAGCTAAATTGCTAAACTACAACAATAAGCGGTGCAAAAAACAACTAAAAAAACTCTGACTGACAGACTCTCGTAAAATATTAAAAAAAAACACCAAATGAAATAATTACCTGGACAGTACAGTAACAGAAAAATAAAAGCAAAGAATGGATTGTCTCGTCTTTACAAGTAAAATGTAAACTGTATTTGTAAAACGTAATTGTTATTTTGTAAATAAAAGTCTATATACGTAAAAAAAAGGTCTTCTCTCGAGTGAGAAGTTTAATTTTTTATTTTCAGACAATTATCAAAGTTCAGGCACTCACACATAATCAACTTCGCTCTCCAAAATTCCAGGACATGTTCAGATTTGCTTGGACGTATGCAGGATTTGACGGTCTACACACGGAAACATTTGAAAACGTAAAAAACATATGTTTTGACAGAGCACAGGGAAAACTGTGCGACTGTGAAACTGTTGCATTCATTTGTTGCAGTTTATGTGACAAACTCTTATGTTTTCATCACTTTTTTGGGAGTGATTATCACATCCACAAGAAAACCTAAATCGGGCAAGGTAGAAGAACCTTTTTACCCATTCGCCAAGTGTGCAAGTTAGGTGGGTCGACAACATATTCCTGTCATGTGACGCACATGCCGTCACCAGTGTCGTATAGAATATATCAGACGTGTTTTCCTGTGGAGGAATTGGTTGACCTATGACCTTGCGATCAAATGTTTTCGGTTCCTATTGGAGAGGCACGTCCTTTCGTCTACTAATCTACATCTACATCTACATCTATACTCCGCGAGCCACCTTACGGTGTGTGGCGGAGGGTACTTATTGTACCACTATCTGATCCCCCCTTCCCTGTTCCATTCACAAATTGTGCGTAGGAAGAACGACTGCTTGTAAGTCTCCGTATTTGCTCTAATTTCTCGGATCTTTTCGTTGTGATCATTACGCGGTTTTGCGGTGCGGTCGCAAAACACAGACACTAAACTTATTACAGTGAACAGAGACGTCAATGAATGAACGGACAGATCGTAACTTTGTTAAATAAAGAAAGTAAAATTTTCACTCGAGGGAACACTCGAACCAAGGGCCTCTTGGTCCACAGCTGCTCACGCTAACCACGGGACCTCGGCGCTCCTCACCTCTTATTGTCATTGATGTTGCCTACCTTGCACATGGACTACTCAGTTTGTATATTTTGCTTATTTTTTCATAGTTCCATACAACTTCTTCCTGTTTTCTCGATTGATCTGTGTTCAGTATTTCAAGGCCTATCCACTGTGTCAATTTATAACTAAATCTGAGGGGGGTGCGATGGGGAGGTTCCCTTGTGAGAATGTTTTGAGGGCCATCAATACTGCTTGTCAACATTCGTGGTAGTGACAATATGTGAATACGAACCCTCATACTGTCAAAATACTGACGGTTCGACAACATTATTGAACGTGCGAGGGCCACTAAAGACATGAGGCTGTGACGAGACTCGCTCTCCCATGATTCTCGGAAAGGTGCGAGCGGGTGGACGAACGATTGGAGGACGAATTTTACACAGTACGAAGTGGGAGAAACGACAGCACAAAATTACGCCACTAACTTACTAGAAGCGAATTTTTCTCGAAGGAGACTCTTAGCGAAGCAAGCACGAGAGACGTGTGCACTTCTCATTCTCGTTTCTCTCTCGTAGTAGACTTCATTCCGGTACCAGATTTCATCTCGGCGGCATTCTGATTGCAGACGGCAGTAGTAGGGCAACCTTCATGTCACCCCACGCTCCATTGTTGCCAAATTTATTAAAGATGGCGGCGATGACGTCATCCAAGATGGCGGCATGTAGACTTGGCAACATCGCATGACGTCATCCAAATGTCGGATTTTGGCGGGAGAATAGTCCAATTGTGCTACGTCCACTAACCTAACCTCAAGAAAAAATGGCGGGAAGTTTGAATTTTCGCATGAAAATAGTCCAGTTGTGCTACGTCCACTAACCTAAGCCTCCAGAAGGAAAAATGGCGGGAAGTTTGAATTCCAACAGGATAATGCATGCAAAGACCTTACTTATCTTTATTATTATTACCGATTATCATTTATTAACATTCATTAACATTTATTATTATTTATTATCATTTATTATTATTTATTATTATTGACCTGCCTCCACTAGAATATTCCCTCCAAAATCACATTCCAACACGATAATGGCTGCAAAACCTTACTTTTGTTTACTATTATTCATTATCATTTATAAACATTCATTATCATTTATTGTCATTTATTATCATTCATTATCATTTGTTATTATTATTATTTATTATTATAGGCCTACCTCCACTAGAAAGTTGCTCCAAATTCAAATTCCAACACAATAATGTCTCGAAAACAGTACTTCTATTTATTATTATCATTTATTATTTATTCAAGGTGTCCGATTTTCTCGGCAAGAAAGCCATTTTCCTTACATAAATTACAAAAATCTGTCACAAGTTCAAATCACAACACCATAATAGATCACACGTGCGAACTTTCTCCGTCACTTATCTTTTTTCACTGGTAGCATATCATAATTGCGTCAAATAATAAACTGCACTTATAGTAACGTAACTCACGTCCTTTGATTTTGCAGGGGGGAAGGGACTGAAGACTCTATTTCAAGCAGTACAGTCATCACTTGTTCTCCAACACAGTCAGCACACACATCTTTGATATCGTAGTGCAGTCCCACGACGTCCGCACTCCAACTGAATTAGTTCAAATCCTCGCCACCCCCTGGCCAGCGTGTGGAGACACTGCCTGCGCCTGTCACATGAGGCGGCCGGCCACTAGCGATGGGGCGAGCCCAGCGATCGCTCCCATGTCATAAACATATTATTGCTGGACATGCTGGAACTTGTCGAGTTTGATGTCACAGTGGCCCCTTGTCCACTCACCACGTGTATTCGTCACCTCCGCACGTTTCCCGCCAAAATTGTCTGGATTGGAGCTGAATCACACAACGATCGACTGTTCGCTGCCACACTTTTGGCGCCATGTTCAAACCTGTCGATGCCGACCGCTCACCATCCACCACGTGTCCCTGTGCGGGCGAGAACGCTGTGCTACACTTTTGGTGGCAAAGTTTGCTCGACAGTGGAATCCGTCATGACTATATAACAGCACGTTTGGAGCGCACTAGAACGCCCACTAATTGAATCATTCTCGCACGTGCATAATAACTGTACAATTGCTGTGCCACCGTCCCGCTTATGTCACACTCCCTCCATACATGCGACAGACATAGCCTTCTGTAAGTACCTGGAAAATGACTCTTTATTTCAGACATTACGGTCATGCAGGTGTGTCCCAACTGACTTCTCCATGCTCACACAGCAAAACTCCAGAGCGCAGATGATGTATGCGCGGCCGGCTAAGCCCGCTCCATCAGCAGCTCCCTGGCCGGCTGAAGCCAAGCGACCAGCGGTGCCGCACACCCCCACGGCCAGCGCGTCAGGTAGGCGGCGAGCGGCACCTCAGCGTCCCGCCTCAAACGGTCAGCCGCACTCGCCTCAGAGTCCAACTATGTAAAACATCTTTCCGCCACCTCCTCTTCCGAGGAACCAGCCCCAAATTTGAAATCCGCCAGTAAACAAAGCTCACTTTTGCTTCCGCCACCAACCTAAGAAAATTGTTTCAAACTAAGCCACCAGCACTCTACCTCTTCCTACACGTTTCTGGTAAACGGACTCACCCTGCACTAGGTCCATGGATGGAGGAACGAATTTGCTTTATTTAGGAATGGAGTATATGTATCACACCGACATGTCCCACATCATACAGACCTGCAAAACACTCCTACATAACTCATTTATAATGTTCTAGACACACACTTGCTAATTGTAAACAGTTAAAAAAAGCTCATAGCACAGCCTACAGACATGCGAACCACTCATAAATAATGCAAAACATTTACCTCCAAATAGCCAAACAACTGCTAATTTTCGCAAATAATTTCAGTGCCTAGGCTGATGGAAGGAGGACCAAGTGTACTTTATTTATTTGCGACATATCTTTTTGAAACTTGTACTTCTCATAGGTTTCGATATGTAAGGCTGACATAAGGCAGTTTCTGAACTCCAGTAGTGCACTACACTTGGCAACACAACCACACCCATCAATATATTCATTCCAATCCAGACCTGTAACTCGTCCACAGATAAATTTGTCCAGTTATTTGTCTACTCACTCACATTGTGACCAGATTGCCGTTATTGCTGAAAAACAGCCCAGACTGCGCTGTGGTGCTCGGGGAAGTAAGGTTGGGCTGAACTCTATTTATTTGGAGTGTTTTTTTCAGTCGTGGAGTATATTTGTCACAAAACACCCACACTGATCCGACTGTGGTCATCTGACACAGGCCACAAACACGTAAACAACTCCTAATTTCACCAAACAATAGCAAACAGCTCTTAAATAATGCAGTACCCAATATCAGCAGACTAGCTCTGTACTCTTAAACTCTCCAACTAAAGCATCGCACAGTGCACAGACAAGCTCGCAAAATAATGCAACAGACGCCCCCAAACACCACCAGCTGCCAAACCGACCAAAAGTCTCTGCTCGGCCTCCCCCAAACATGACCTCAACACAGTCGCATTCACACCTATCACCGGAGAAATTGATATCGACTATGCGCCTTAGATTACGCTCCAAGGCAGGCTGCGAGCGCTTCCGTTCGGCGGGGAAGGGGGTTCCAGAGTCTGCAGCCAAGTTCAGCTTCCGAGCGCTCGTGACAGCCGACGCATGTGAAAGCTGCATTGTTATTCTCATGTATACCGCCGGCGTCTCAGGTCTGGACCTGCCTTCACGTCTATTGTCAGAATGGCTCATAGCTCGTTGACACACTCGATTAACGCGGCCGGGAAAACATTTACTATTCGCATGCAACCGAGATGGTGACGGAAAACCAATCACTCTGATCTGTGCTGCAGGCACGTGTAATCATTGAGAACACTCTATTTATTTTTTCGAACAACTTATTTAACCATGTTTTTGCGCAATAACGGCAATCTGGTCAGAATGTGAGTGAGTAGACAAATAACTGGACAAATTTATCTGTGGGCGACTTACAGGTCTGGATTGGAATGAATATCTTGATGGGTGTGGTTGTGTTGCCAAGTGTAGTGCACTACTGGAGTTCAGAAACTGCCTTATGTCAGCCTTACATATCGAAACCTATGAGAAGTAAAAGATTCAAAAAGATATATCGCAAATAAATAAAGTACACTTGTTCCTCCTTCCATCAGCCTATGTACTGAAATTATTTGCGAAAATTAGCGGTTTTTTGGCTATTTGGAGGTATATGCTTTGCATTATTTACGAGCGGTTCGCATGTCTGTAGGCTGTGCTATGAGTTTTTTTTTAACAGTTTACAATTAGCAAGTGTGTGTCTAGAACATTATAAATGAGTTATGTAGGAGTGTTTTGCAGGTCTGTATGATGTGGGACATGTCGGTGTGATACATATACTCCATTCCTAAATAAAGCAAATTCGTTCCTCCATCCATGGACCTAGTGCAGGGTGAGTCCGTTTACCAGAAACGTGTAGGAAGAGGTAGAGTGCCGGTGGCTTAGTTTGAAACAATTTTCTTAGGTTGGTGGCGGAAGCAAAAGTGAGCTTTGTTTCCTGGCGGATTTCAAACTTGGGGCTGGTTCCTAGGAAGAGGAGGTGGCGGTCTGGTCCTCGAAAAGTAGTTGAAATTAGGGAGTTGAACATAGCGGGGTGGTGAGAGTGAATTAGCGAGCGTTCTCGCGACGAGGAAACGCGCTGTTATACGGTCATGGTGGATTCCACTGTCAGTGAAACTCTGGCGCCAAACATATCCTTTGTCCGGCACGCAGTCAACAGGTTCCATCCTGTTCAGCGTTAAGTGCTCGCGGGGTGCGGAAAGATGTTTACGTAGTCGGACTGTGAGGCGAGCGCGGCTGACCGTTTGTGGCGGGACTCTGAGGCGCTGCTCGGCACCTACCTGGCGCGCTGGCTGTGGGGGTGTGTGCGCACCGCTGGTCGCTTGACTTCAGCCGGCCAGGGAGCTGCTGATGGAGCGGGCTCAGCCGGCCACGCATACGTCAGCTGCGCTCTTGAGTTTTGCTGTGTGAGCATGGAGAAGTCAGTTGGGACACACCTGCATGACCGTAATGTCTGAAATAAAGAGTCATTTTCCAGGTACTTACAGAAGGCTATGTCCGTCGCGTGTATGGAGGGTGTGTGACGTAAGTGGGACAGCGGCACAGCAATTGTACAGTTATTAAGCGCGTGCGAGAGCGATTCAATTAGCGGGCGTTCTAGTGCGCCCCAAACATGCTGTTATATAGTCATGGCAGATTCCACTGTCGAGCAAACTTTGCTGCCAAAAGTGTAGCACAGCGTTCTCGCTCGCACAGGGACATGTGGTGGACGGTGAGCGGTCGGCATCGACAGGTTTGAACGTGGCGCCAAAAGTGTGGCAGCGAACGGTCGATCGTTGTGTGATTCAGCTCTGAGGCAGACAATTTTGGCAGGAAACGTGCAGAGGCGACAAATACATGTGGTTAGCGGACAAGGAGCCGCTGTGAACTCTACAAGTTCCAGCGTGTCCAGCGAAAACATGTTTACGACGTGGGAGCGATCGCTGGGCTCGCCCCCATCGCTAGTGGCCGGCCGCCTCATGTGACAGGCGTAGGCAGTGTCTCCACACGCTGGCCAGGGGGTGGCGAGGATTTGAACTAATTCATTTGGAGTACGGTTGTCGTGGTGACTGCACTGCGATATCAAAGATGCGTGTGCTGACTGTGTTGGTGAACAAGTGATGACCGTACTGCTGGAAATAAAGTCTTCAGTCCCTTCCCCCTGCAAAATCTAAGGACGTGAGTTATGTTACTATGAGTGCAGTTTATTATTTGATGCGATTATGATAGGCTACCAGTGAAAAAAGATAAGTGACAGAGAAAGTTCACACGTGTGATCAGTTATGGTGTTGGGATTTGAACTTGTGATAGTTTTTTGTAATGGCTGTAAGGAAAATGGCTTTCTTGCTGAGAAAATCGGACATCTTGAATAAATAATAAATGATAATAATAAATAGAAGTACTGTTTTCGAGACATTATCGTGTTTGAATTTGAAATTGGCGCAATTTTCCAGTGGAGGTAGGCCTATAATAAATAATAATAATAATAATAAATGATAATGAATGATAATAAATGACAATGAATGATAATGAATGTTAATAAATGATAATGAATAATAATAAACAAAAGTAAGGTTTTGCAGCCATTATCGTGTTGGAATGTGATTATGGAGGGAATTTTCTAGTGGAGGCAGGTCAATAACAATAAATGATAATAAATAATAATAAATGATAATGAATGTTAATAAATGATAATCAATAATAATAATAAAGATAAGTAAGTTCTTTGCATGCATTATCCTGTTGGAATTCAAACTTCCTGCCATTTTTCCTTCTGGAGGCTTAGGTTAGTGGACATCGCACAATTGGACTATTTTCCCGCCAAAATTCAAACTTCCCTCCATTTTTTCTTGAGGTTAGGTTAGTGGACGTAGCACAATTGGACTATTCTCCCGCCAAAATTCGTCATCTTGGATGACATCATGCGATGTTGCCAAGTCTACATGCCGCCATCTTGGATGACGTCATCGCCGCCATCTTGAATAAATTTGGCAACAATGGAGAGTGGGGTGACACAAACGTTGCCCTACTATTGACGGCATACTGCAGATAACTCCAGTGGGAGACACAGACCCTGTAACAATCTTCCAAAGGATGTAGGCAGGGGCGGGGGGGTGTGAGTGTTGTGGTCTGGGGAATGTTTTTGTGGCATTCCTTGTCTGATCTCGTTGTTCTACAAGGCACAATGCATTGCAGACTGGGGCGAGACTCAACCTGCTTGTCCACGCGGCCATAATGGTGAGAATATCTAGTGGCATCAGCTGGTTAATGCGGAACAGAGTTAAATGTTTGCTATCATTTCAGTAAATTCACACTGGTTTTTCACTACTAGGCCGACTGGCACAATTGCATGTTATACCATTTTCTCTTTCAAGCATAACCATTTCGTGGCTATGTTTGCAGTATTACACGGTCCAGTCACATTAAAGTGACCACTGCCTACGTTCGATGTCAATGTGCCATAACCACTCACAGACGACACTGGCAGTGCAGGCATAAATCACATGGAGGCGACGCGGGAATCAATGCAGTCGTCGTAATGCTAAAACAGAGCGATTCATGTGATGTTCAAAAGAGCATGATATTGGCTTTCGGGCCAATGGTGGAAGCATTCCCGAAACGGAAAATTTTGTAAACTGTTCGCGTGTAGCCGTGCTCAAAGTATGGCGAAATAAATGCTATCCAAGACCAGCGTCAAGGCACCTGTAACGGATCATGAGCCATATATGACAGGGATGAAAGACGGCTGTGGAGATGTGTACGGACAAAGAGAAGTATGACTTTTGAGCAACTGACTCGCCAGACGAATCAAAAATCTACCAACAGTGTCTCCTCAACGACCGTTTAGCGGACGTTGCTGCCTTTGGGCCTCCAGCAGGCGCCTGGTTCATGCACGCACGCTGACTGCTGTTCATCAGCGACGAATGCTGGAATTTTCACGCCAATACCGCAATTGGACGTCCACTGAGTGGCGGCAGGTGGCCTTCTCGGATGAATCACGTTTTATGCTATATCGGCGTGAAACATCTAAGAACAAACACCCTGCAATAATCTTCGGAAGAGTGCAGGCTGGAGGAGTGAGCATTATAGTCTGGGGAATGTTTTCATGGCATTCCCTGCGTGATCTTGTTGCTCTGGAAGGCACAATGGAACATCACAAGTATGCTTCAATCCTTAGGGAGAACATACATGCATTCTGCTCTTCCTCCGCACAATGGCGTCTGTCTCAGGACAATGCAATGTGTCACGCAGCTTGCAGTGTACATGCGTGGTTCGAAGAGCACAAGGATGTGTTTACCGTACTCCTCTGGCCACCAAACTCCTCGGATTTAAATCCAGTTGAGAATCTGTAAGACCACGTCGATCTGGCTGTTGTGCCATGGATCCTCAACAGAGAAACCTAGCCTATCTGGTCACAGCACTGGAGTCGACATGGTTCCACAAGTAGTAGGGCAAAGTAGGTACAGGCCCACTCTCCATCATTGCCAAATTTACTCAATATGGCGGATCGAAGATGGCGGCGATAGATATGGCAACATCACAGTGACATCATGGCCGGAAGAACAAATTTTGGTGAGAAGAGAGATCAATTGGGCTACCTCCACTAACCCAGCCCCCTCCCCTAGCTGAAACAGTCACTGAAATAAAGGCGGTCTTCTTTGTGGCGGGATCTATTTACGAAATTTCAATCACCAACTTTCTCTTCCGAATGCGAAAATATTTTCATGACACCCACCTACATAGGGAAAAATGATCATCATAATAATATAAGCGGAATCAGAGCTCGAACGGAACGATTTAGGTGTTTCTTTTTCCCACGCGCCATTAGAGAGTGGAATGGTGGATAAGTAGTATGAAAATGGTTCGATTAATGTTCTGCCAGGCACTTAAGTGTGAATTGCAGAGTAACCATGTAGATGTAGATGTAGAACTCATCCTGAAGCCTTTCCACTACTAAGCGATTGCCGGCCTTGGCGATTCTATAGGCACTTCAGTCCGGAACCGCGCGACTGCTACGGTCACAGGTTCGAATCCTGCCTCGGGCATGGATGTGTGTGATGTCCTTAGGTTAGGTTAGGTTTAAGTAGTTCTAAGTTCTAGGGGACTGATGACCTGTGTTAAGTCCCATAGTGCTCAGAACCATTTGAACTAAGCGATTGAGCTGCTTTTCAATTCCGCAATCGGTTATCTTAATATCTGCCATTTCGACGTTCACACGACTATTGAAAGGCGGGACAGTGTTACGATCTTCCACAGTGAAACAACTTCGGAAGACCGAATTCAGTATTTCGGCCCTCTCTCTGTTGTCTTCCCCTTCGGTGCCGGTGTGGTCGCTGAGAGAATGAATAGATGATATTGACCCACTTATCGATTTTACATTCTATCAAAAACTCTTAGAGTTTCTATTCAGGTCGGTTGACAATGTCTTACTTTCGAAATTATTGAACGCTTCTCTCTTTGCTCTCGTTACACTCACTTTCGCTTCGTTCAGCTTTTGTTTGTCAGCTAGGTTTTTACTTCGCTTGAATCTGAGATGAAGTGCTCTTTGTTTATGTAGCGCTTTTCTATTAAACCATGGTGGATCTTTCCCATCCCTTGAAACTTTACTGGGAACACACTTGACTAGGGCATATTGAACGATGCCTTTGAATTTTTTCCATTTGTTCTTCACATCTTCGTCCTCATCGTCGAGTATTTGATGCTACTCGTGAGATATTGTGAAATTTGTATCCTGTCAGCCTTGCCGAGCAAACTTATCTTCCTACCTTTCTTAACATTCCTTGTAGGATCCGTTGTCATAGATGTTACATTTTGTTGAGGGAACCACAACCTCACCTCGGCCTGCACCGTCTCATCGCTATCAAAGTGAAGTCCTTGGAGATGTTCTTTAAGTTTTGTAAGCAGATGAAAGTCGGGCCTGCATGAAGGAAGATCGATGACGGTGAAATCGAGACGTCGGATTCTTGCAGATGTGGCGCACGCTCTCTCTTATGCACCATTATAGTTACGTTACAAATTACCATATTGCACGCTACAATTCGGAGCCCTCTAGCGGCAATTGACTGCAAATATGTAAACATGAAGAATAAAGATGTTGAACGTTAATAAAGTTTGTTTTATTTAAAAAGCTTTAAGAGTTTTAACTTAAAAAGTTCGGAGGCATCACTTTTCAGCAGGCCGTCGTATATTCCAGATGACTCACATGTAACATTCAGTTGTTAATTCTTTTCGTCAACATCCAGGACCTGCATCTACAAAGCAGTCTCTCATTGATGCTTAGCACGTATGAAGCATTAGTTCTTCAGACGTTCTACCAAGAAAATTGTTAGTTTCAAAGGGCTCAGAAAGTATGAAGTTGAGGTAACGAGCTGCTACGTTTTCGTGTGGGGCGCAGACGCAGTTCCTTAAAGTACTGTTGCAATCCGAAACAAACTGAAGATTCTTCAAAGGTAGGCTATCAATGAGCTTCGCAACAACAGAATCCTTTCTTGACGAGAGGGTAACGCAAAACATCTTCAACACACCGACTGGCTCGCGTTGAGAAAGAAGAGGGAACGAACTTGGATGTGACTGAACCCCGGAACAAAAGTGGAGAGGAAACACTAAAGTTTAATATGTAGAGTTCTCTGCAGTTCTAATGGAATTTCATCTTTCTACTGGTAAATGTTATTAAAAATGGCCTTTAGCTGTGAGCACTGTATGTAAGAGGCGATCAGAAAGTTTCAGTTGGTAATGTCATCGACAATATTTTGTCTCGCCAGTGTATGGGACAGTGCTCGAGCCATGAATTAACGAATAATTTTCCAGAAATGACTTTTAACTGAGAAAAGACTTATTATATTGTGAAGTAACAACAATATGTTTTATTATTTATTTATTATTATTTTATAACCAGTTTCGTACAAAGAATAATCATAAAACAAAACATAATACCACTAAAAGAAGGTACTGGCATTGTCTTGTCTGTGGAATTTTTCCTTCTCTTCTTCTTCTCTATGATGCATGAAGCAGATGAGATCGAAGATGAAATGATCGTATGGCATTGTTGGCTGGGAGACCCCATTCGGGATTGTTCGGTCGCCGTATTGCCACATCGGCGACTTGCGAGTCATTGATGATGGACACACAACACCCAGTCCCCTGCCGGGAATCGAACCCGGGCCCCCCCCCCCCCCTGCGTGATTAGCGGTAACGCTACCGCTACGCTACGGAGGCGGACGGGAGATCGAAGATAAGCTCAGGTTTGTTCTTTTAAGTACGGTAAAAGGTAGTCATAAGTGACCAAAGAAAAAATACAACGTAAAATTTACTAAATGAAATTCTAGTGTGCGGACTTTTATTTGTAACTAAATAACCATCTACGCATGTTTTAAGTTTTGTGTCCGCAGCAGTCCACACTGAGCTTAGTTTGCCGCCATTACGTGAGCGTATGGAGCGGCAATTTTAAACTGCAAAAATAATCAGACACTAATTGTTTCGATCGTTATTACAATATTTGAACTCCGAGGACAAGAACCCAAAGGAATTTACTATTTTTCTATCGTAAAAGTGAAAATAACATTCATTGGAACAATCTTCCTTTACGTAAATGAAATAATTTGATGGCTGGTGCGTAAGATTAATTTTCCCCAGACTAATTTATCAGTGACTTGTATTTACGTCACCAGTGTTGTTATGGGTAGAGGTTGTGGTGTCATATATTATTTGGTGTATACATTTCAATGTCAAGTAAAGAATTAACGAAAGTATAGTCGGGCTCAGCAGCACATAAATAAGAATAATCAGAGGTTATTCATTTCTTTCAAATAATACTGTTATTCTTGCTACTTCATTTTCATACGTTTTACAATAACATGTACACACCACCACTACAACATTAAATAGAACCCCATTACCCATTATAAGTTTGAGGGCGTTGCTGCACTGTATATGCAACGTAGTGCGACTCCGATGTGCGCAGTTGAGCACCGGCATATAGCCAAGGAATTAGTGTGACATTCCTGTCTCTCTGGGGTGCGTGCGGTAAATGCCGAAACATGAACTACAGCGACTTTATTACCTGATAGGGATGTTAAAAACCGACCGGTTAAAACTGATATCAGTATTTTAGTTCTGAATAAGCGGATCGTTTGGTCTCAGTTATAACAGGAGCTTTTTTTTTTTCTAATAACCTACTAAGAACCGAAATATCAGTAACCCATAGCTGCAGTGCTAAGATTTTTAATTTGTAGGTATACTTTTTGAAAAAAAAAAAACAAGTAACCTTTATTGCTAAAATTTCCATTGCTTTGAAATTTTGCCTTATTATGTTGTTGTTGTGGTCTTCAGTCCTGAGACTAGTTTGATGCAGTTCTCCATGCTAATCTATCCTGTGCAAGCTTCTTCATCTCCCAGTACTTACTACAACCTACATCCTTCTAAATCTGGTTAGTGTATTCATCTCTTGGTCTCCCTCTACGAGTTTTACCCTCCACGCTGCCCTCCAATGCTAAATTTGTGATCCCTTGATGCCTCAGAACATGTCCTAGTAACCAGTCCCTTCTTCTAGTCAAGTTGTGCCACAAACTCCTCTTCTCCCCAATTCCATTCAATACTTCATCATTAGTTATGTGATCTACCCATCTAATCTTCAGCATTCTTCTGTAGCACCACATTTCGAGAGCTTCTATTCTCTTCTTGTCCAAATTATTTATCGGCCATCTTTCACTTCCATACACGGCTACACTCCATACAAATATTTTCAGAAAGACTTCCTGGCACTTAAATCTATACTCGATGTTAACAAATTTCTCTTCTTCAGACACGTTTTCCTTGCCATTGCCAGTCTACATTTTATATCTTCTCTACTTCGCCCATCATCAATTATTTTGCTCCCCAAATAGCGAAACTCCTTTACTACTTTTAAGTGTCTCATTTCCTAACCTAATTCCCTCAGCATCACCCGACTTAATTCGACTACATTCCATTATCCTCGTTTTGCTTTTGTTGATGTTCATCTTATATCCTCCTTTCAAGACACTGTCCATTCCGTTCAACTGCTCTTCGAAGTCCTTTGCTGTCTCTGACAGAATTACAATGTCATCGGCGAACCTCTCCATGGATTTTAATACCCACTCCGAATTTTTCTTTTGTTTCCTTTACTGCTTGCTCAATATACAGATTGAGTAACGTCGGGGAGAGGCTACAACCCTGTCTCTCTCCCTTCCCAACCACTGCTTCCCTTTCATGCCCCTCAACTCTTTTAACTGCCATCTGGTTTCTGTACAAATTGTAAATAGCCTTTTGCTTCCTGTATTTTACCCCTGCCACCTTTAGAATTTGAAAGGGAGTATTCCAGTCAACATTGTCAAAAGCTTTCTCTAAGTCTACAAATGCTAGAAACGTAGGTTTGATTTCCTTAATCTTTCTTCTAAGATAAGTCGTAAGGTCAGTATTGCCTTATTATAGAAAAAGAGAAAAGCGATCACTGCGGTTTTGATAACAATGCCGACGCAAAGCAGCAACACACACCTGACACAACAATTGGTACAGTATTGCCGAGACAATAATGTACCTGTTACCATGTGGCATGGCCTATTGGTTGGTACTGTAGCTGTTTCATCTCAGTAACTTACATTTCTACGAAGAATCAGACAAATAGATTTGTGGTAGCATCGACACCAAAGATTATTTCAACATTCATAATTAGAGACGGTACCCACGAAGAACTGATTGTTGCTGCTGCAGAATTAACGACAGCTTATAAAGTTGTCAAGCTTCATCAGTCCCTCAGTTCTCTTGACTGTACCGAGAAAACTAAATGCCTCAATATATCCTGACTCCGAAGTTGCCGCAAAGCAGTCTACAGACAGGGCCAAAGCTATGGCGATTGTTAAATATATTCTAGCACCGAAATTTCATTTTACGGCTTAGGCACCGGCGCGTCGAACCATTAGGCTGAAAAGATGTTTCCTTTAGTTGTTCAAGACTGTACTGAAACTGACGGAAGCCAACAGAAGCTATTGAAGTTTAATTTGCTGAATAACGAAAAATCGGAGACAATTGCAAAGTTTTGTCTAGATACTTTGAGGCAACTGCAAATTCCGTTAGACAAATGAATCGCTTTTTGTGGAGACAATATCAAAACCAACTTCGGAGGGCTTCACTGACACGGCCATCGGAATATGTTTCACCAAATTAAAGAAGAACTACGAAAAATGTAGAAGGAATTGGATGTCCTGCCCATATTCTTCACAGTATTATATCAAACGTTGCTGGAGTCTTAATTGTCGACATTGAAATAATCATCGAGAAAATATTTAATTATTTTTCAGTATACACGGTAAGGACAGAGAAGCTGAAAGAGTAATGCTTGTAAACTGATGTCAAATATCAGACTCTTCTATCTCGCTCAAAAACAAGATGGCTGTCCTTAACACTAGCAGATGAGAGAATTCTTAAGCTCTAGAATTCATTAAAACGATTTTTTTACGCCTAAACAGGTCACTTAAAATAATTTCAGATTTTTTTCAGTTGTCTGATCAGTGACATTTACTTCATGTCCATGCATTCAAGTTTGGCTCCGTTTGAAAATAAATAAATAAATAAATAAAAAGGATGAAGACGATTAAAGTCTCGATAGTTGAAATAAGAAATATATTAATCGACACTCAAATATGTCTGAGTGAAAGGAAGACTGCTGCTTTCGTTGGCATGCAAACCAAGACGAATTTGAACAAATTAAAGAATAAGAACCCTAACCAAAAATAAGTAATTTGATTTCGAAATTTGAGGAAGAGACAATGGCTTTCTGTGCCATAATATTTGATTACTTAGAGAAATGGGCTATTTCTTTTAATAAATATGAAGTATTTGATTGGATGACCCTATCAGAAACCCCAGATTGGGTGATGATTGGAAACACTATTATACACCTGACTAAAAATGGCGTGAAGGTTTCAGCCGACAATTTTTTTCCAGGAATATATGTATCTGAAGAGCTTTTTAGAAACTAATCGTGACTTGGAAGAATGGAAGTCTGCAGACTACGTGTAAGAAAGGTATATTTTCTTAATGAAACAGAAAATCCAGAATAAATGCCAAATGCTAAAATCATGCGAGTATTTGTTTTCTATTCCCTCACACAACACTACTGGGGAAAGAGTATTTTCGCTGATGTCGGACCAGTGGACTTATGAAAGAAATCGAGTGCTACCAGGGACTGTGGAATCAGTCTTACAGTGCCAGTTTAACTACAAGCTGATTTGCATTGAGTTTTATAAATACGCAAAGGGGGAAAAAGACTTGCTGAAGAATATGAAATCTTCCGAAAAACATGGTTACACTACTTCTGCTGCAACAAGCTCCGCGCAATTGTGCTCTAAATAAAAAGTAATTCAATAAATTTTTTGCTTCATTTCTACACTCCCATCTCAGAGTGTCCCGGCGAAGTCCGAGCTAGATATGGCAACTCTAAGTGTGTATGACTTGTCCCGTCTGTTATATATGATAGTTTCTCGCTGTCGTCGTCGGACGTTAGTTTTATTGCGGAATGTCACCATCCCTTGTCTGGAAGTATTTTATGGAGTGCAGTATCAGTGAAGTACAATGCTCCGTTTGCTTTAACAGGTTGAGAACGGGAGGAGGCGCAACAAACTTGCGACATCTTGCAAGGAGAAAACTTAAAATTCAACAAGACATTACAGTTTACAATAAAAGTAGAAAGTAGCACATCTGTTACCAGTTTCTACATAATATGCCTTTATCGCTTGTAGCCCTTGACTATGTACAAATTAACAGAAGTCCTGCAACCAAGTTTTCACCATTTAGTACTGACTATTCGTGATGCCAAAATAGTGGTATGATTCTCGATTGCAAAACGGTTTTTCAGCAAATTAGAGGCAACAACAGAACACTCGTGACGTTTTTGTAGCATTCAGCGACTTATCACTTTTTGAGAAAAGCTGAGAACGGAGGCCGGGCTACGTTTTCTTTTATTTGCCTATTTGATTTAATATTTTAATTCTGTCTATCTTAAAAGTGAGACAGTCAGAATTTTTCAATCCTTGCTCGAATTTCTACGTTTATTACAGCAAGTAATAGGAATAAAGAACCGAAAATAGGTTACTTCATAAACCGATTATTTTGAGCGGTTTTAACACTTGGTTTTAACTACCGCCACCCCAATTACTAGACACGTCCAAATAAGACAAACTTACAGTTACCCTTTTCTTGGCTGGCGAACACCGGTATACACTGAAGAATGAAAAATGTGTGTAGAACAGCATGTCCCCTCGTCCCAAGAAATTCAAGAGCCAGCCATATGCAGAAAATGTGATTCTTTGATTTCCGACACCCATTACTTACTGATTTCAATGCGCCTGGAATCTACATCACTGGGGAACGGTCCTGGGCAGCGCAGGAGACATTACGACGTGCAGTTAAGGACAAACGTTCGAGACTACAGTGACAACTGCTGCATCATGATAACTCTCGTCACCAAATCGCAAATGTCCCACCTTATAGTCCCGATCTCTCCCCAAGCGATTACCACGCTTTCGGTATCTTCAAAAAAGCCTTGAAGGGTCGACGATTTGTGTCGGACGAGGATGTGTAGCAGGGCAGTTACGGACTTCTTAATGCAGCACGACAAGGTTTTTTACCAAAAGGGATCTTCAACCTGGTGCGTCGGTGGGATGATAACCTCAGTGCTCGCGACAGACCGATCACACCTTCTTTGATTAATGCAGCGTACGAACAACGAATAAAAAACTGAAAAAATTGAAAGTTTGAAACTAAAAGAACAATTTAAAAAACATAGAAAAATAGTTAAGTTCGGGGGTACATAAATCAGTTAGTATACATACTTTCTTTCAGTGATGCCTTACGACATAATACCTTGGGGTAGCTCGCCTCACGCGCAAGTGTATTTATTGTGCAATAGAAAGTAGTATCTGTTTAAGCAGCCCATACCCGGGGGCAAGAGGAGGGTGGGGGGGGGGGGGGGGGGGGCTGCCACTCCTAGTTCTCAGGGAAAGGAAAAAATATAGCGTCGTCAAGTGTTTCTCTTCGAAGAAAATTATCTAAAAGTCGGTAATATGCAGGTTTTTAGTAGGTTCGGAACTGGGATTTTTTATAGCTGCTTGCAAGTCGGCATTCGTCTTCCAAAATATTAAAAACACTCCATACCTCCAGGTCTTGCTCCCCCTCTCCCCCCGCCTCCGTTACAAGCCATCGTACGGGCACCCTTGGCTGGAGCTAGTACAGTGTCACAGTATATTTTGAAATTTATCAACAAATCTATTCACACTAAGAAATACGATACTGAAAAGTTATCTGCACTACCTTAGTGTCTAGCTTTGAGTTAGTGCGAAGCGAAGAACGGCACGGAACTCTGCCTTCAAAGCGAACAAGTCGGAGTTCGACAATATATTCCGTTTGAATTGCTTGCCTTGTAAAATCCAAGCAGAAATTATGCAGAACGGGCAAACAAGTCAGACGAGCTTTTTGTGGGTATTTCAGTGGCCACACACATTCGTGAATTACAACTGATTACAAATTAAATAAGTAAACTGTGTAACTTATCAAGCACATGTGGTGTGTTGTATGTCTTTCTCTACTGCAACAATTGCAAACGAAACAAAACAATTATGTTGACTGAAAGCTAACATAACATTATGTGTCTATTGTGACAGCTGCTGCTAGAAAAATAAACATACATGCTTACAAGTTAATTCTGAGAACCGCTACAAAGAAATTGAACGTTTCCACTTACTGTCATAAAATCATGATCTTTAGTTTCCTCCGGTGTTGCGGACAACGAGGCATTTGACGTTTCCTGAGCAATCAGGAACTTCATTTCTTCAAAGTACCTCATGATGATTTCATAAATCATACGGCCTACTTCCTGATCTCTTGACATTTATTTTTTTCAGTTCTTTGTGAAGATTCGTTCGGAGCGAATTGAGTTTCACTCGGTCTTCGCGGCGACGGCGATATATTGCGCAATACTACCCTTACAGTGTGCAACATAAAGCGTAATACGTTGAACGAACGTCAGTACCTTTAAAACTATATGGTAGTCTTATTTCAGACGGTCAGTATTACTGCACGATACTCATTATTATGCAATAAATATTGGACTTATGAAAGACTCTTAAGCAGCTGGGAAAAGCAGCTGGAGTATAACGCAATATTATTTAGAAATGCAAATGGAACTCGTTTCTCCCCAGTAGCACCTTCTATGGCACATATTTATGGCAAATCAGTTGTCTTTTTATTAACGTTTATAGTCAATGTCATCACGGGAGACGTAAATATCTAAACTAAATGAAAATGCTTTCTGCTGCCATGTCAATGAAGGTGGCGAGTCTTTCGTACCATGGACAAATTATTCCACAGTCCCGCTGTATTGAGCTCCATTTTTTGAGACACGTCATTATCTTCCAGGAAACACTCGATGAGACAGAAAAAGACATAAAAGTTAATGCAGTCTTCATCAACAACATATTCAGTATGCTGATATTAAGATATTCGCTGCTGATAATTTTGATAACCTTCAGCACTCAACGTAGTAGGGGATGACGGCAGTTATGTAGATCGCGTCACACG
This sequence comes from Schistocerca americana, assembly GCF_021461395.2. Classification (NCBI taxonomy): domain Eukaryota; kingdom Metazoa; phylum Arthropoda; class Insecta; order Orthoptera; family Acrididae; genus Schistocerca; species Schistocerca americana. Next base: position 549,114,608 of record NC_060122.1, on the reverse strand, counting down.
ATAGCCCAACTCTTATATAAATCGAAATCTACGGTTCAGTGGCTCCGTAATATAAGGAGTAGAGAAGTTTAAGTACCTTATCCATTGACGCTGGAATGATTATACCCGTCATGTTGTATCTTCATTTCACAGACTAAATTAATCTGAGAATAAGTTGATCGTTTTATTAACCCGTCTTTATACCACGTATAAAGTTTCCTCTTTCTTTTTTTTCACTCAACGGCAAAGCAGGCCAAAAGCAGCGAATCATGTCGGCTGAGCTCCACGTATCCAAATCACAAACTCACGCTGGTACAATCACGCTTGGGCTCGGAGGAGACGAAGGGCATTGCTTGTACGTGCTTGTAAAGCGTGTGGTTACGTATGCAGCCGCCTTTTGATACAATCTCTAATAGTTGAGAAACTCAAAATCCCTTTTGTAGTAATAGAGATGTCTGGGATGGAAACCGTTCTGTACTAGAAGAAGCGTCCAGCGGAATGCGTGACAGCACTGGACACCCCTGGCAGCTGTGGGCTACACGACACAACGGCTGGCGCGGCAGGCAGCAGTCCCTTACACAGCTGATACGACAACAACAGCCCGTCTGTTGTGGACTGCCGCCACCCCTCACGGTCGCTCGCTACAGCTTCCTGCTGAAAGCAAACGGCTTCGTTACGGAATCTTCCGCTACTTCTTATGCCTATCAGTCAACGGATGCTGGCGACTACACGATGCATCTGTATTCTATGAACCGGAGTATGAAGTACTTCTACATCTACATCTACATGGATACTCTGCAAATCACATTTAAGTGCCTGGCAGAGGGTTCATCGAGCCACCTTCACAATTCTCTATCATTCCAATCTCGTATAGCGCGCGGGAAGAATGAACACCTATACCTTTCCGTACGAGCTCTGATTTCCCTTATTTTATCGTGGTGATCGTTCCTCCCTCTGCAGGTGTCAACAAAATATTTTCGCATTCGGAGGAGAAAGTCGGTGATTGGAATTTCGTGAGAAGATTCCGTCGCAACGAAAAACGCCTTTCTTTTAATGATTTCCAGCCCAAATCCTGTATCATTTCTGTGACACTCTCCCATATTTCGCGATAATACAAAACGTGCTGCCCTTCTTTGAACTTTTTCGATGTACTCCGTCAGTCCTACCTGGAAGGATCCCACAGAGCGCAGCAGTATTCTAAAAGAGGACGGGCAAGCGTAGTGTAGGCAGTCTCCTTAGTAGGTCTGTTACATTTTCTAAGTGTCCTGCCAATAAAACGCAGCCTTTGGTTAGCCTTCCCCACAACATTTTCTATGTGTTCTTTCCAATTTTAGTTGTTCGTAATTTTAATACCTAGGTATTTAGTTGAGTTTCGGCTTTTAAATTAGACTGATTTATCGTGTAACAGAAGTTTAACGATTTCCTTTTCGCACTCATGTGGATGACCTCACACTTCTCGTTATTTAGGGTCAACTGTCACTTTTCGCACCATTCAGATATTTTTTCTAAACCGTTTTACAGTTTTTTTTGATTTTCTGATGATTTTATTAGTCGATAAACGACAGCGTCGTCTACAAAAAGCCGAAGACGGCTGCTCAGATTGTCTACCAAATCGTTTATATAGATAAGGAACAGCAAGGGGTCTATAACACTGCCTTGGGGAACGCCTGAAGCCGGCCGGAGTGGCCAAGTGGTTATAGGCGCTACAGTCTGGAACCGCGCGACCGCTACGGTCGCAGGTTCGAATCCTGCCTCGGGCGTGGATGTGTGTGATGTCCTTAGGTTAGATAGGTTTAAGTAGTTCTAAGTTCTAGGGGACTGATGACCTCAGAAGTTAAGTCCCATAGTGCTCAGAGCCATTTTTGAACGCCTGAAATCACTTCCGTTTTACTCGATGACTTTCCGTCAATACTACGAAATGTGACCTCTCTGACAGGAAATCGCAAATCCAGTCACATAACTGAGCAATTTTTCCACGAGCCGCTTGCGTGGTACAGTGTCAAAAGCCTTCCGGAAATCCAGAATTACGGAATCGATCTGAACTCCCTTGTCAACAGTACAGGATTTATCTTTTTAATAAAGACTTGTCTCTCTGTGCTTTGTTGTAAAAAGTTTAATGTATACTACATCCCTCCTTGTTTTACCGTGATATAACGCTCCTAAAACAAGGCTGACTTTCGTATAATCGAATAAACTTTTCCAGCAATTTACAAGTGATGTTCTTCATATCACTCGCGCTAGTGGCGCAATGAACATTACCTCAAAGTGATATTCGCTTATACAAGCCTGCATATTGTCTATACACACGCTCAACGAACTGCAGTTTTGTATACTTGAAGCAAGCTTGCATAGTTGAAAATCGACCATGCCTCAAGCAGTTCGGACAGTCAAAATGATTACACAAAGTTGCCCTACGTACGTGCGAGAACGCTGGCCTAAAGTGGTTCATTAGGTATGCTTCTCAAGACAGCAATTACGCGTATGGCCACTATAAGATAATGCGAGAAACCGACGATATTTTTAGTCTTAGGCATTTAGCTCCTAAAAGCTGCATGACCACGTAAAACACATTATTTATTGGACAGGACTATAACGAAGACAAAGAAAGAACAACTAGCAGCAATTTCATTGAATGAAAAATAATTTTTTTCATTATGAGCCAACATTCAGACAGCAGTATACATTTCTTACTGAGTTTTGCATCTTTCTCACAAAGGAAGAGCAAATTGTTTTTTGTGCAGCCTGTTTAACAGCTAGACAGTTCGGTGGCCGAAACATTTTTATTTTTTTAAAGTGAAAAGTTCTCTGCCCATATTCCTTCGTGCAACAACATAGTCTCGTTGTTCAAAATTATAAATTGTTTCTGCATTGTTGAGTTTTATTCGTAAATTATCGGTGCTTCTCGTACTGCCATTGGTCGTCGTTGTCAACCTCAAATTTGTGTGAATCACAGCATCACAATATATGCTGCAACATACACAGATTTCGCCATATATGGGCCTGAAGAGGAAGGTTTTCAGGTTAGATAGAACGTAAAGAGTACCAGAGTCGTACGTACAAACATCTGCCAAACCGTGTGTTGCGTTGTACAAAACTACACTTGGGTGCAGGTATTTGAGCTCTGAGAAGGTAGGATTTTTTGTGGCGATACAAGAGACACAGTCTTTCAGTAGAGAAACTGTAGGTGTTTACAGAAAATCGTAATATCAACGAAATTTCCGTAAAACCAAATGACAAGTCTTAAACCTCAGGAAGTCCATAAGTACATAAGTTAGACTTAAAATTGTAAAGAAAAACGCAAGTGCTATAAATTTTCGTCATAATTTTCTATTGAATAATAACGCAAAAATAAATGCAATGATTAACTTACGCGCGGAAATGAGGACCAAACTGATCAACACGTTAAATGGGTTTTTATAATATGTTACTGGGTAATTGCTGAAGTAGCACAGATTTTGCAATTCTCTTCACATTCGTATTTCGAAGCAGAACGTGAAAACTAAAAATTCTCAATGTAACACCCACAACGTTAAGGCCGCAAGTATAGGGATAAAACCAGCTATATGCCACGATGATAAGGTTGAGAACTGTAGCTCAATACGGGTCTCTCTGCGAAAACTGCGTAATTGATTCAGATTAACGATTTTATGGTTCATGAACGTCACAAAATTTCACTTGATTCAGGTCCTACAGCCAAAAAAATCGTTTTGGTTACAATAAAATTTAAGAAGGCATCGCTCATCCATTTTTCTACCAACTGATTGAAGAAAAACCCGCATTTTTCGGATTTTGCAAGACGACAAAGCTCAAATAACATAAAAGACACAATACTTCTTTTAAAAATTGAAAAATTATCGTTGTCATTCGAGGATCTTCCGAAGTTTTACAAGCGAAGTAAAGAAACTTTGAGGTATCCTGAGAAAAGAATAATACGCTGAACTGCAAGGTCCGCTACATATTACTTAAAGAGGTCATCCAAGATGACCGGTGGAACATTTAATTCGAGGTAAGCGCTGATTATGGCTCGCCCTGTTAAGCTGCACATCGTCTCGAAGTAGATCCATCGTGGTCCACGGAACGTTCAGTATGTTTCTACACCTAGTTCGAGTTCGTAGTTAGCGTCGCTTCTCGCTGCCCTAAAAAATGATGGCTCCTCACGTCGACAATATAACGTCACATTATTGTGGGTTTGTGCAGCGGCCATTCATGAGTTACCTACAGCGCAGTACACAAGGCTTCGTATAATTACGCTCACATAACTGTTAAGCATGTTGTTATAACGAGCAACAGTTGAATAGTACAAATTTCAAAGTAGTATGGCTTCTCGGCTGATCACATAAGACACTAAGAGCAAAGAGAATGGCAAATGCCTCTGGCCGACAACGTACCATCCATTATCAGTGATAGTTGTTTACATTGCTCACATGTTCGGTTCATTGCAGTTCCATCTCTTCGATAACATACTCTAACTCGTTTCACCTTTATGTTGGCACGTAATGTGTGAATGAATGTGCAAATTCAGAAAGGATTAAACACATTAAGAGGGCCGTCGATGTCTAGAAGCAACACGCATTAGAGCACGGCCTAATGCCCATAAAATTAAAAATACCAAAGCAATATTAATTTTACAAGACAGATATCTGCTAGATTACCTCTGTGTACCATACATTATCACGAATGTAGTAATTCATTATCGATGAACAATGCTTCCCTCAACATGACCTGACACAGCTTTAGCCTTCCAGAATTGCGAAATTCGACATTATAGGATTTTCGTGAAAGAAATTACTTTTAGAGGAAGAATACCAGAGTAGACGATGACTGCCTCACAATCTTATGTTGAATCCTGATAAATATTTTTGATACGTCTGAAAAAGTAGCAGATATGTAGAACGAGATTAAAGAGCGAAGTTTATTCTGAAGCCTCCGCGAAAGACAATCACGTTCGTCACAAAGAGCTTACGCTATTCAAGAGAGCGAGACAGCGATTTGATTCAGGATAACGCTGATCGAAATATTATGACATACGTTTTGTTACAGGGGTTCAGTTTCCTCTGACCCGAGAAAGAACTTCAAAGTTTGTTACCAGGTAACTTGCATTTTAGGGTGGAATCTGTACTAATTAATATTCCACGAAATTGAGGTTTTGTGCGTCGACACTAAAAGTAATTTTTATAGAAGTTGCAAATGTAGCCATCAGAGACTGATCGCTTTTAATTTTATTGTTTTGGGATGATAACCGGCTCACGAGATCATGTATCCTAATGCGGAAATTTTTTGGCCTTATGCAATCGTTTCAGGATTTACTGGCAAGTATTTGGAGGAGCTTCCTAGGATCTTGACGGAAAATTGCATTGCAACACACTTTCTGTACTGCGTGATTTTTGAATAATCTGAAATCTAATGGTTGCAATATGAACTATCCCATTTGTTGTCACGTTATTCAGGAATTACTGACGAGACGTGTAGGCTGCAAGTACAATAGTTAAGGCGACGTTAGCCATAAAGGAATATCGAATATATTTCACCATAATATTCCATATATGAGATTTGTGAATTATATCGAATCTGGTAGTTACATATACGAGTAAGTATAGCGTGGCACGGTTCCGCTCTTTCGACAGGCTCGTGAGTTGTACTGCACAGAAAGCGACAGGGTGGGATGGTGGCTGTGGAGGTCTAGAAACCGGATAATTTGCACAAAGGCGGACTACCTGCTTGTTCCTTTCTCCTCGCCCTCTGTACCACACATGACGTCCACTTCTCCTAGCAGCGTTGCCACGTCACAGCATATACCGGAAGATAGCTCTTGCCCCCTCTTCTTGGTCCGGTCCTCTGTCTCATTCAGTGGACGTTTCTTTTCTCAGGATTTCTCTCTGAATCTGTCATCGTTCTGTAACGAAGAGCAGCGGATAGGAAAATGTTTAATCACTCTTATTTTTTAGAAAAAAGCTGTAGTCATTGTTTGAAAAAGAAATACTACAAACACACTTCGGCGTCCTGTGTTACACTTCTTTTCAGAAATCGGAACTAATGATTCAAATTCAGCATCTAATGAACTATTTGCGCAGAAGCAACCGCAGGACAAAGTGACAAATTCATTCACATCGGTTCCAGAGGTCTGTAATGTATCAAGATGAATCAGACGAATGGTACAGTCGGACAAGACCCCAAATTTATGTGACACGTCTGTTTTTCATCCAATAGGAGAAACAATGATCCAATAATTTTCCAGCTTGAGGTACGTAATGAAGAATTTCACACCTGGTAAAATAAATCTAAACATTATTAAAATGAAAAGTATCAGTACACATAGCGTTTCAAAAGTAGGAGCCCTGTCACCGAATTTTATGATCTGAAACAAAAAATAATGAATACTGTTCAAACATTTAACCTTGTAGTAAGAAAGATGAAACAAAAGCGGTGGAACGAACGATTTCGAAAGTTACATTCCAGAATGAGAGTGCTAACAGCATGGCATTCCTCCTACGGTAAGGAGAATCTCCTAATCTGCAGGATACGCTGCATATAAGCTTCCAAAACAATAATAGTTGAAATATATTAAAAATAAATTAAATGGTACGCGACAAAAATGGTTTTGATTAACCTCTTTGTTTCAGTAGTAAAACAGGCCATAAAATTGTTTAGGATTTACTGTTGGCATTGTTTCTTTTGGAGTTATAAGAAATGTTAGGAGAAAATACGAGTTATGCTCACTTATCTACCGTATTTACGCGAATCTAGTGCGCACTTTTTTTACCATACGAAGTACCTAAAATTGGGGTGTGCATAAGATTCCATGGCGCATTAGATTCGAGTACAAACTTGAATCGTTCACTGGTGTTTCTTACCCTATGTGACCTGAAGCAGCAAAACATTTGTTAAACTCTAGCAATAAAATATAGGTACGGTATCTGCGAATTCACGAAAGGAAGACGTAAATCGGGTAAGAGGTTATCGAGTTAAGAGAGCTGGTATATTATTTCCCGTTCTGAATTCTGTTCGCAGGCGTCAGAACAAAACCCATTACTGCCACGAGTGGAAATTTTTTCTTTAGTCGTCGGTTCAAATAAAACGTATCGGTTTTGTTTTTTTTTTGTTTCACTTTTTTGTTCTCGTTGAAAATTTAGGTACTGTCCCGTACATTACAACGTATTGTTGTACTTCTCAACCTCGTTTCATTATTGTTGGCTTACTGCAGTACTTCGCATTGTTTGCATTAGACAGTCACGAAATGGAACGCAAGCAGAGAAGCGTAAAGTAATTCTTTATGCTGAAAAATATGGTAACAGAAGGACAGGAAGAGAATTCAGTGTAGCTAAGAGTAACGTTCGCTTATTGAAGAAGCGGAACTTGGGGTTATTTTCAACTACCGTTACTAGAAAGAAATTCACTGGATCTCGCAAAGGAAGAGATCTTGACGTTGAAGTAAATGTTTTGAAATGCTTCCGAGAAAGGAGGAAGAATGGGCAACCTGTGACCAGTGATAATAAAAAAAGCAAAAGAGGTTGCTGCTGCTCTGAACATGCCGAAGCAAGAGTTTAAGGCTAGCCAGGGATGGGTTGATCGCTTTATGAAACGAGCGACTCCGTACAACAATATGCCAAAAGCTTCCACAGGATTTTTAGAAGAGACTTCACAAATTTCAGCGGTATATTATCACACTTCGGAAAGAGAAGAATTTTTCGATGGGCAAAATAGGCATTGCCGATGAGACTCCAATTTGGTCTGATATGTCACGTAATTACACGATTGACGAGAAGGGTACAAAAGAAGTTACCATGAAAACATCTGGGTGTGAAAAACAGCGCTTAACAGTAATGTTAGCAATCACAGCATATGGGAATGAACTTCACCCTTTTTTAATCTTCAAGCGAAAGAGCGGTTCTAGGCGCTTAAATCTGGAACCGCGCGCCCGCTACGGTCGCAGGTTCGAATCCTGCCTCGGACGTGGATGTGTGTAATGTCCTTAGGTTAGTTAGGTTTAAGTAGTTCTAAGTTCTAGGGGACTGATGACCTCAAATGTTAAGTCCCATAGTCCTCAGAGCCATTTGAACCTTTTGAGCTATTCCCTGATGACGTCATTGTTCGGAATCAGGAGAAGGGATGGATGACTGAAACTTTGATGCTTGACTGGCTCCGAAACGTGTGAGAAATCTGTCCTGGTGAGCTTTCCAAGCAACCATCAATGATTTGTCTTGATGCATTTAGTGGTCATCTTACTGACGACGGAAAATGAAGATCCACAGCCTGCCCAGTGACATTATTCCTGGACGAATGACTTCTGCATTACAATCCCTGGACGTTAGTATAAATAAACCTTTCAAAGGTTACGTTCAGGAACAGTACGATAAATGGTTTTGCGAACCAAATCGTGAACTGCTCCGAAATGGTTCAAATGGCTCTAAGCACTATGGGACTTAACATCTGAGGTCATCAGTTCCCTAGACTTAGAACTAAGTAAACCTAACTAAACTAAGGACATAACACACATCCACGCCCAAGGTAGGATTCGAACCTGCGACCGTAGCATCCGCGTGGTCCGGGTTGAAGCGTCTGGAACCGCTCGGTCACAGCGGCCGGCCGAATTGACTCCGACAGAAAAAATTAAACGTGCTGCACCCTACGTTATTGCGCAGTGGGTTTCGGCTGCTTGGAAACGCATCGAAGCACCAATGATCGTAAAGTCACTCTAGAAATGCTGTATTCAAACACACTGGATGGCAGTGAAGATGTACTCTTGAACGACACCGAGGATGGCGGGGAAGGAAGAAATGAATCTATTTCTGATGTAGACTCTTACGAGGATTCCAGTCAGTGATGACATTAGTGAATAACGGTGAGTAACGCCTGTAATTTACAGTATGTTTCTTCATATATGTAATCAAGTTAGGCGTTTTTTTAATAATGGAAATATCACTTATTACCGTAATGAGTAACTTAAAAATAAACTATTATTGTTTTTTATAGTTCATGTATACTTTCATTATTGTTTGAAATAAAGTTAGCATTGTAAAATAAATTTCAACAATATAAAAACATCCTATAAGCGATGTGCCAAAATTCCTTTCTTTTTATTAATTTAATTTTTAAAATTGGGGAGCACATTACTTTCGATGGCGCATTAGATTCGCGTAAATACGGTATACCCAAGCTCAATATGATCTTAAATAAGACCAGTACGAGTAATGTTTACAAAACTTTCATGAAGAACATACCAAAACCGCAATGGTTCCTTCACATGGCCACTCCCGTTATCCGCTCCCATTACCGTCCAATCTGATTTGGTGCCCATCGCTAATGGATGCAACGTTGGCCAGTCGTATTACCTCCCACTTTTTCCTACATAAAAAACAGAAAATTATCTTCGCGTGGAAAAACAGACTAATTGTGGGGAGTATCTCGTTAACATTAATGTCATAAGAGGGGGTAATTCGGAACGGAGGAAGACAACTTTTGTTCGTCTGCATCGAGACACTGCTGACATCGACATTGCATTGGACAGCGCACACCCTCTCAAACATACCCATTATACCTCGAAGACATCCTGTTTCCGCAACAACCCTTCACACTAAATCCTCCGGCGATGTAGAAGGTGTTTCATACTCAAGGCCCCTCAGATATTCCCACAGAAAAAAATCAATTGGCGACAGATTGGGTGATCGTGATGGCCATGTGACTGTCACACCGCCATCAGCTCACTGACAGGGAAAGGTTGCCTGTTGTCTGCTGAAATGTGCGCGGGTTCCGTCACGCTGGAACCGAATTCGAAGACGAATAGACAAGGGAACATCATTCAGCATCTACAGCAGAGCTTCCCGCAGGAATACAAGATACGTGCAACCGTCGAGTCGGTCCGAGAGAATGTACGGCCCAGTTAATCAACCTCCGACGATGCCAGCTCACACGTTCAAAGTTGCGATTTCCTAGATGCGGAAAGTTATTGCAGCGTGCTGTGGAATAAGCCTACGTCTTCCGCTACCGATGAGGCCGCAAGACGCTGCGTGAAACGTTTTCCTAGGCGAGAGGCGCTGCACGTCAGAACGTATAAAAGGATAGTGGTGTTTTTATAATTTGACACCTGCACATGATAGAGTGATAAGCGAACTACCTTCTCACACTTTTTTAAAAAAAATTCAATGAACGTGTTGTGCTGTTGAAATAGGGAAATACTTAAACTTTTAACAAAAGTTGATTTTTCGCGCTATTCAATATTTACTATGCCATACCTCCTAAACGTCCCTAAAGGAGGAACAATCAGCCATGATTATTGGCATGAGGATGCAAAAGGCAATGGAAACCACTGAACTAAAGACACGTAATGTGTATACAAAGGACATTGGCCTGCAATTGGAAAGTGTCATAACGCTCTCGCCATAGGCAAAAGATTCCCGACTAGTCCTCCTTTCAGATTACCGTTAGGGGACTGCCAATGGAGATGTGACCATGAGAAAAGAATAACCAACGAAAGAATAACGTTCTACGTGTCGGGTCGTGCAATGTCAAATGTTTGAACATGGTAGGGAAGCTAGAAAATCTGAAAAGGGAAATGGTAAGACACAGTCTAGATATAGTGAGGGTCATTGACCTGAAATGGAAAGAAGATAAGGCTTTCTGGGCAAATGAGTGCAGGTTAATAGCTAAGCAGCAAAAAATGGTATAACGGGAGTAGGATTCGTTATGAATAGGAAGGTCGGGCAAAGAGTGAGTTATAACAGCTCAGTGATAGGATTGTTCTCGTCAGAATCGACAGCAAACCAACACCGACAACAGTTACTCGGATATACATACCTACCTCGCAAGCCAAATGTGATGAGAGAGAGAAAGTATACCAGAATATTGAACGCATAACGCAGTACTTAAAGGCAGATGAAAATCTAATATTCATGGAAGACTGGAATGAGGTTGTAGGGGAAGAAGTAGAAGAAAGAGTAATGGGAGAATATGGACTTCGTGCTACGAATGAGAGAGGAGAAAGACCAATTGAGTTCTGAAATAAATTTCAGATAGTAATAGCGAATACTCCGTTCAAGAAACACAAGGGTAGGAGGTATACTTGAAAAAGGCTGGGAAGATTTCAGTTAGATTACATCATGGCCTGGCAGAGGTTCCGAAATTGGATAATGGATTGTAATGCGTATGCTGGAGCAGTATAAACTCATGGAGAGTAGGCTGAAATTCAAGAGGTCAGTCAGGAAGAATCAGTGTGCAAAGCAATGGGATACGGATGTACCAAAGAATGAAGAGATGCGCTTGAAGTTTTCTGAGGTTATAGATACTATGATGAGGAAGAACTGAGTAAGTTGAAGAGGATTGACATTTCTTAAAATGGCTATCACAGAAGTCAGAAAGGAAAACATAGGTACAAAGAATGTAACTACGATGAAACCGTGGGTAATAGAAGAAATACTTCAGTTGATGACGCAAGAACGATGTACAAAAATATTCTGGGAAATTCAGGAATATAGAAATACAAGTCTCGTAGGAATGAAATAAATAGGAAGTACAGGGAAGCTAAGGCGAAATGGCTGCATGAAAATTGTGAAGAACTCAAAAAAGAAATGATTGTCGGAAGGACTGACTCAGCATACAAAAAGTCAAAACAACCTTCGGTGAAATGAAAAGCAAGGATGATAACATTAAGAATGGAATGGGAATTCCGCTGTTAAATGCAGAAGATGGAGCAGATAGGTGGAGAGAGTACATCGATGGCCTCTAGGGGGGCGAAGACTTGTCTGACTACATAATAGAAGATGATGATTTTTGTTTGTGGGGCGCTTAATGGCGTGGTTATCAGCGCCCGTACAAATTCCCAATCGTTTTTCTGTCCAGTCCCGCCACTTTCCCGAATGATGATGAAATGATTAGGACAACACGAACACCCAGTCGCCAGGCGGAGAAAATCCCTGACCTGCCTGGGAATCGAACCCGAGACCCCGTAATCCAGAGGTAGCAATGCTAACCATTAAACCACTAGCTGAGGACGTGATAAAAGAAGAAACAGGAATCGATATAGAAGAAATAGGGGTTCGAGTATTAGAATTAGAATCTAGAAGAACTCTTTGGAAGACTTAATATCGAATAAGGCAGGAGGGATGGATAACATTCCATCAGAATTTCTAACGTCACTAGGGAGGTGACAACAAAACGACTATTCACGTTGGTGTGTAAAATGTACGTGTCTGCAGATAAACCATCTGACTTTCGGAATAACATCGTTCACACAATTCTGAAGACTGCAAGAATTGTGCGAGAATTGTCACACAATCAGCTTAACAGCGCATGCATCCAAGTTGCTGATAAGGATAATACACAGAAGAATGGAAAAGAAAAATGAGGATATGTTAGATGACGATCAGTTTGGTTTTAGAAAAGGTAAAGGCAGCGGAGAGGCAGTCCTGACGTTGCGGTTGATAAGGAAAGCAAGACTGAAGAAAAATCAATACACGTTCATAGGATTTATTGACTTTTCGTTCGACAGCGTCAAATGGTGCTAGATGCTCGAAATTCTAAGGAAACAGAGATAAGCTATAGGGAAAGACGGATAATACACAATAAGTACAAGAACCAAGGGGGAACAACAAGACTGAAATACCAAGAAAGAAGTGCTCGGATTAAAAAGGGTGTAAGACAGGGAAGTACTCTTTCGCCCCTACTGTTCAATCTGTATAACGAAGAAGCAATGATGGAAATAAAAGAAAGTTTCAGGAGTGGGATTCAAATTCAATGTGAAGAGATATTAATGATACGAATCGCTGATGACATTGCTATACCCAGTGAAAGTGAAGAAGAATGGAATGAACCGTCTCATAAGTACAGAATACAGATTGAGAGTAAATCGAAGAAAGACAAAAGTAATGAGAAGTAGCAAAAATGAGAACAGTGAGAAACTTAACATCAGGATTGATAATCACGAAGTAGATTAAATTAAAGAATTCTGTTACTTAGGCAGCAAAATAACCCATGATGAACGGAGCAGGGAAGACATAAAAAGCAGACTGGCATTGGCAAACAGGATATTCCTGGCCAAGAGAAGTCTCCTAGTATCAATCATAGGCCTTTAAGTACGAAATCTGAGAATGTACGTTTGGAACACAGCACTGTATAGTAGTGAAACATGGACTGTGGGAAAACCGGAACAGAAGACAATTGAAGGCTCAGAGCACTGTGGGACTTAACATCTTGCAAGTAGGCTGTTTAGGTTTTTATGTTGGTAACACCACGTAGCGCTCTGTATGAAAATTGCTGTGTGCAGCCTGTGGCTGGTTTGCATTTTTGGAATTTGCTATTGTAGTGTTGGGCAGTTGATTGTTAACAGCGCGTAGCGTTGCGCAGTTGGAGGTGAGCCGCCAGCAGTGGTGGATGTGGGGAGAGAGATGGCGGAGGTTTGAGAGCGGATGATCTGAACGTGTGTCCATCAGAACCGGTAAATTTGTAAGACTGGATGTCATGAACTGATATAATGATTTTTGAACAATATTAAGGTAAATACATTGTTTGTTCTCTATCAAAATCTTTCATTTGCTAACTATGCCTATCAGTAGTTAGTGCCTTCAGTAGTTAGAATCTTTTATTTAGCTGACAGTATTGGCGCTCGCTGTATTGCAGTAGTTCGAGTAACGAAGATTTTTGTGAGGTAAGTGATTCATGAAAGGTATAGGTTATTGTAAGTCAGGGCCATTCTTTTGTAGGGATTTTTGAAAGTCAGATTGTGTTGCGCTAAAAATATTGTGTGTCAATTTAGTGATGATCAGAATAAGTAAAGAGAGAAATGTCTGAGTACGTTCAGTTTTGCTCAGCTGTTTGAAAATCAAATAACGTAAGGGGTTTACCAGCACAATCATTCATAAATTTTTCTGAGGGGACGTTTCAATCTGAGGTCATCAGTCCCCTAGAACTTAGAACTACTTAAACCTAACTAACCTAAGGACATCACACACATCCACGCCCGAGGCAGGATTCGAACCAGCGAGCGTAGCAGTCGCTCGGTTCCGGACTGAAGCGCCTAGAATCGCTCGGCCACACCCTAGCCGGCCGACAATTGAAGCATTTTAGATGTGGTGTTAGAGACGAATGTTGAAAATTAGATAGGCTGATAGGGTAAGGAATAAGAAGGTTTTCCAGAGAATCGGCGAGGAAAGGAATATTTGGAAACACTGACAAGGAGAAGGAACAGAATGGTACGACATCTGTTAAGACATCACAGAATAACCTCCATGGTACTAGAGGGAGCTGTAATGGCAAAAATTGTAGAGGAAGACAGAGATAGGAATACATCCAGCAAATAATTAAGGACGTAGATTGCAAGTGCTACTCAGAAACGAAGAGGTTGCCACAAGAGAAGAATTTGTGACGGGTCGTATCAAACCAATAAGGAGACTGCTGACTGAAAATAAATAAATAAATAAAATAAATAAAGAAACTCGGTGCAGTGCGGCGCGACAGGGTTAGTGGAGACAGGAAAGGTAAAACTCGCAGCACAGTGATCGATCTAAAAAACTATTAAATTATTTTGGAACTCTGAAAGTACATGTAAGTTAGGGAAGAGAAGGAAGACTGTATATTATTGGGAAGAGTACTCAGGAAGCACAAAGCAATCACACATATGTTCTTTTATCGTGAAGAAGAGTGAGCGTATAACATTTTAGTAGCAAAACAGTTGCTCGACGATAAGTTATGCCAATGCCCTCTGCCTTATAACGCTGACATATCAGGAATTAATGAACTGTCCAAGGACAACATGATGCCCTTGATAGGTGCCTGCTGTTACGCCAAAGCTGAGGGATCACAATGAGGAGCGGATTTACTGATTACTTCAACGGGCCGAATTGTAATTGTCGTTCACAACAACATTCAGCTCATTATAACTGTTTAAACGTTCAGTGCAAATATATTGATAAATGTATTACACTGGACATAACCGAAGACATTTCTTCTTACAAGTTTCATTTATTTTTCTTCATATTTATGCCCAAATTAACTCATTTTGCATTTGATTTTTCAACTCGGCGTCAGCCATGTTCCGCAGAATATGTTGTACGGCTACCATCTCGATATGTTTCCACTGAAGGAAACAAGCGGTCATCCGACATATCTGGCGCGTGTTTCAATGATTAGATCGGAAGAATTTGCCGAGCGAGATAACATACTGGACTCGCATTTGGGAGGGCAACTGTTTAAACCCGCGTCCGTCAATCCTGATTTTGATTTTCCGTGATTTCCCTAAATCGCTTATCACAAAAGCCCAAGTGGTTCCTTTCAAAGGGCACGGCCGCTTTCCTTCTCCATCCTTCCCTAATTGGAGCTTGTGTTCCATCTCTACTGACCTCGATGTCGACGGGACGTTAAAAACTAATCTCCTCCACTTCCTCCTCCTCCTCCTCTGAAGAATTAGCTTCTCTGTTGCTGACCATTCTCGCGAAAGAAATGCTGCAGTTTTCGTCTAGTAGTTTGCTGATGCTCAGTTCGATTTTCTCTACTCCTCCAACCAACCAAATCGCTGCGACATGCGGGCCAGATATCTCCCTAAGCACACAAGTCTATCCCGCAGGTAGAGCCCGCAGCGGTATTGCGTTGCCCGCACCCTAGGAAAACGGTCTGGTGTGTTTGCATTGTGCGAATGGAGAGCGCAGTCTCGCCCGCGTTTTACGCAGCACGTTGCGGGAAATTCCCGCATCTTGCAGAACGTAGCTTAAACATAAATTTGCGTAGTGAGGCATGCGTACTTGTAGCTTGTGGGTTCACATCCGTCCACGGAGAGAGAAACATAAGTGTAGAGGACACACGTTTGTAGCTCCGGTCTGCAGTGGATTCCCGCGCTTGTTGTAGTCCCCCGGTTGCAATGCCTGGACGCATTGGAAATGAAACGGATGCTCTCCTTCGCCGTGTACAATGCACCAGAAGGAGGTTTTCTTCCGCCGCAACTGTCCATGTCGTTCATTGGCGACCAGCATAGGGCTTGTGCACATGGAAAGAGCCGGTTTCGCGCAATCGGTGATGCAGGGTGGTGAATAACGTGTGGCACGGCGTCTTTCTATAGGGATATTTCGCACGATACAATTGCACGGCTTCTTGTCCAATGCAGTTGGGCCATCAATCAAATGCATCTCAGCCATTTCGCGTACGTGTAAGGAGCCATGTTATCCCTAACACTTCCGTGGCGTTAATGGCGACTGTCTCCGTGCGCTATTTGTTTGAGGAGAAGCGACACCATTCACTTAAACTGACAACGGCCGGGAGGGCGGTGTGCTCCGTATCTGCATCCGGTGACGCCTAAGAGCTGAGGACGACACGGCTGCCGGTTGGTAACGTTGGGGCTTCAAGGCCTGTTCAGACAGTGTTTGTTTTTGTTTCGTTGTTGTATGCCCGACGTACCAAGTCAGTTTGTAAACGTTTTTTGAATCGTCCTGTAAATACAAGGTGTGCTCAAACAGTAATAGGACTTTTTGTTTTTCGTAAAGAATCTTTATTTATTCATCAAAATCAACTTAGTCCCCTTCAAAGTAATCCTTCCTCAGATATAACAGACTTAAGCCAGCACTTTTTCCAATCATGGAACCACTTCTGGAACTCACTTTTCGTTATATTGTTCAGCTCCTTCAGTGACTGTTTTATCCTCATCAGTAGTGGCAAATCCTTTCACTACTGTCTTCAGCTTCTGGAATTAAAGAAGTAGCAGTGGTACACGTCCGGCGAATGCGGTGGCTGAGGCAACATAACGGTTTTTTCTCCCAAATAATCACGTACAAACATTGAGGTTTGAGCGGGGCCATTATCGTGATGCAATTTTCACGAGTGGTTTTGCGACAATTCTGGTTTTCTTCGGATTGCTTCTCGTAAACGGACTATACGACGATAAGACAGGTACTCATGATTCACTATCCCATTGTAAACCTAGAAAACGGTGAGAAGAACCTTCACATGTTATCCAACTTTTTTTCTTTCTTGGTTCTTCAGGCAATTTCCATTGGGACGACAGGGCCCTGGTTTTGACGTCATGCCCGTGTACCCATGTTTCGTAATCTGTTATAATCTTCTTTAGAAGTTATGGATCGATGTCGACCTCATACAGCAACAGCTTAGCAATGTATACTCGACGTAGTTTTTGGTCTAAATTCAACAATTTCGGAACAAATTTCGCTGCTACACGTTCATGCCCAAAACATTCGAAAAAATTGCTTAGCGTGAGCAAAAAGATACATTGATGTCGTGAGCAACCTTTCTGATTGTTCCAGAACCTTTTTTTTTCTTACTTCTTCCACAGTATCACCAGTAGCTGATATGCTGGGCGTTCAGGGCGGTCGTCGTCTTCAACGTCTTGCCAACCCTCTTTGAAACGTTCATACCACTCATAAACCATTATCGTACTCATAGCAGAGTCGCCAAAAACCGAAGTCAACATTTCGAATTCGTTGTTAAACTTTCTTCCATTTTTCACATAAAATTTAATAAAAATCTTTGATCCATCTTTTTCGAAAACAAAAATTCGCCGAACACTCGAAAGCAAGTGTAACCTTTTCGACTAAATAGTCTATACTGACAAGTGGAGTCCACTTAATGATGCAGTTACGAGCACGCGGAAAACAACAGGTCATAAAGCCTGTAACGTATTTATGGGAAAACTGTTCGGTCCAGAGAGAAAACAACCAACACAATGATGTGTGTACATATTAAGATACTACATATAAAAATATCTACACTTATACCTGGAAATAGCAGACTATTTTTTTCGAAGCATATATTTCACTTACAGATTCAAACAAGCTATTTTTCAACATAACTACCATATTTTCGATAACACTTCTCATAGCATTGCATCAACTTTTCTATTCCACTGTAATAAAAGCTTTTCGGTTGTGCCCGTAACCAAGAGCGCACCGCTTCTTTAACGCCATCACTTAAAAATCGCCGTCGTCTGAGAACGTCCTTCAGGGGTCCAAACACATGGTAGTCTGAAGAAGCGAGATCAGGACTGTATGGGGGATGCAGTACGACCTGAAATCTCAGATTCCGAGTGACAGCAAGAGTTGCAGCGGAAGTGTGGAGGTGCCCGTTGTCGTGAAGGAGAAGAACGCCTCTAAACACAAGTCCCTTACGACGGCTCTGTGTATTTGGCTTTAGCTCATTCTCCAACACGGGGCACTGTTCACTGTTTCACCTCTTTGCTAACTGTGCCCCAGAATCGGTCCACTCATATCCCAGCAGAGGTTGAGAAAGACTTTTCCGGCAGAGGGCTGAGACTTGAATTTCTTCTTGGCTGGAGAAGGTGTGTGTCGCCATTCTGAAGACTGCCTTTTGCTATCTGGTTCACAGTGTGAAACACGTATGTAACATAGCAGCGATGGTGAGGCATGTTAAAATCTTTGACCAGAGAGCCTATTATCGTGGTTAGTATGCGCTTGACCGCGCGAGTGTTACGAGCAGTACTCTGTCAGCAGTCTGTTAGTAGTAGTCGTGCAGTACAGTTGCGAGCAGTACTCGGTCAGTAGTCGTTGTGTGCTGTACGCTAGTAGTCGTCATGCAGAGCAGTCGGTCAGTAGTAGCAGCCCAGAGCGGTTGTGTGATGTAGTCTGTCGGCAACACTGGTCAAGATGCTGAATGAGGTATACTGTTACTTAAGATAATCATCAGATAATGTAAAGTTTATTTATTGTAATTAATTTTCAACAAGTGCCCCCAATAATAATTTTGATTTCAAAAGCAATTTTACATAAAAATTTTATTTAATTGAAGTAACTATTTTGTTCCACTTCCCTTAAAGAAAAGTTTCAGTTTTCAGTTAAATAATAAAAAAAAAAGAATATTATTATTTGCAATGCAGTTCCTCCAAGCCGTGCGCAAGAATAAGAGCAGAAATTTGACTAGCAGTTACAATGAGGTAAGAATTTAATTCTGATTTTTTGCACAGGGCCAAAGACAGATATTTCGGTTTAATTGAATTATCATTATTACTGAGATTGTTTTATCACTGAATTGACTTTCATTATTTTCGTGACGAACTTATACTTGGGTCAGATTGCGATTCACATTTTTGTTGTCATTAAATTTAATTGCTAGGTAGGTTACGTTTGTCTCCTGTTCATTTATTATTTCTGTCTTTAAAATTTCAGTGGAGAGGTTACACTTAGCGCAATGTCCATTAGCATTCTTAAATAATATTTCCATTTTTTTAAATTTTTGTGGGGAGGTTACACTTGGCGACACCCAGTCCAGGATCGTATTTCGTTGAGAATCTTTTGAGCGACAGTCAGATATCTGCTCTTATTTGCTTAAGTATAATTAGGACTTGGCGCTACGCTTTTACTAATTTTGTGACTTTCTTTCCACAGATCAACGACAATTCGTTTGCTCTGTTGTATTTGTGTGTTGTTTTTGCATTGTGCTTATTGTTTTGTGAATATTTGTGACTTTAGCAAAAATGCCGCGAAAGACTGTGAATAGTGTATCGCGAGGTATTTTGAATGAAACTACCGACTTAAACAGCGTGACCGATAGTAATTGTGACACGCAGTATAATGATGACAATCCTGCGTTCACTAACAATCAGTGAATTCCAACCACTAATGATGACTTTTACCTTAATGATGAACAAACGAACTCAATTGTCTCGTCTGTTAACTTGACGACAATTGATGACGCGGAGCGGTCTATAGTAATGAGCGCTGCCGAGCTTAACACACCCGATTTAGAAAATCCAAGTAATGTACTGACAAATTTTTCGAATGAAAATGGTCAGTGTAGTGAGAGTATGACGGCTCCATTTAATTCCGAAATAATGTCTGACAGTGTACATCCGACTGATAATCCTTTTTGTAAATTACAGAATGACCAAATGGTCACACAAAACGCGACAATTGTAGATACACCATCAAACAGTACTGAGAATAGAGTAGGTAATGTCACCTTGGAGCAATTTATGGCAATATTGATACAACAGAATGAAAAACAAAGTGAAGATTTCAAACAACAACTTAATGAACAGGTCAAACAACTTAGGGAAGATAACAAACACTTAAATGAAAAACTTGACAATAATGACAAAAAACAAGACAAACTTAGTGAACAGGTCAAACAAGATAACGAAAAACTCAAACAATACTTAAATGAAAAATTAGACGACAATTCCAGACAGCTTAGTGAACAAATTAGAGCCGTTGCCGCGCAGTGTCATGACACTAAGGAACAGTTGCGCGTGGAAATTGAGGCTTGTTCACGAAAAAATAGCGAAGAAATTAAGTTTGTTGCGCAAGAATGAAGGGAAATGCAAACAGCCGCAACAGAAACACTCAGAGACGAAATTAGCGGAGTCGCTAAACAATGCTCTGAAAAAGCTACACAATTACGGGATGAGTTTAAAGCAATGACGGTAGAACTTTCGCGCACAATGGACGCAAAGATAGACGCGAAATTCGAACAACAGAATACTCAGATTGACGAACGCTTTAATCTTCACATACAAAACAGTGATACGCGTTTCCGCAAATTTATTCAAGATCAAAACAAAGTAAAACGACAAGTCATGGAAACAATCACTGCACAAAGACAAGAGGACAAACGTAAAATGTTCGCGAAAGCGAAGACGTATGTAGACAATAATATTACTACAGTGTCCGACAAAATTAATTCCATAGAACAGTTGAACGCGGAATTACGGGATGAAATTTCTGATCTTAAATCAAAAACAGATACACACACAGTAAATATTCAAACAGTGACAGACAGATTCGAACAATTAGAACTAACACAGGATTGCGATGTCATCAAAGCTGATGTTAAAAAACTGAGCGAAACTACGCGTAAGTTGCAAAAACAGATTAATGCGTCTGATTCTAAAACCGATGATCAGGTTAAAATACTGACTGAAAAATGTGATGAATTGGCCAGTCGTATTGATGTTATCGAAAATACTAATGACAATAAATCAGACGATACTGCACCGGTTTCATTTAACCAAACACCTGAATTTCAAAATTTACAGCAGACAATTAATGAGATCGATTCATCTAACAACACGTTACGTAGGAAGTTGTCAAGTTTACAACAAGAAGTAACAGAAATGAAAAACACTTCAGTTAATAACATACAACAGACGCCACTTTATGAACATTTGTCAGATACACGCAGCGCGTATAATTTGGGTAATCTACAGAGAGTACGGGACTTAGATTCCGATCAACCACAGTTCAATAGATTCTCTTACGATCCTGAACATGTTCCATCACACAGAGATGATAATTTCGACTACAAACATTTTCTGTCAGTGAGAAAGTTTAAAGTTTTTAAAAACGATAGAACGCAGATTCACCCACTGGATTGGATTCAACAGTTTAGCTTTGCTCTTCCACCGGACTTGGCCTGTAACACACAAACTTGAATTTATTTGCAGTTTTTTGGAAGGCGAACCGGCAACTCGTATGAGACCGATCGCGAGACAATGTTACTCGGTAGAGGAATTTCAGAATGCTTTTCTGTCAGCGTACTGGTCGAAGACGACACAGCGCGGAATTAAAGATCAGTTAATTAGCTTACCAAATTATGAGAACTCCAATTTTCCCAGTGTGACGCAATTTTTTGAGCACATGGTGCAACAAAACCAGTACCTAAGTGAACCGTACAGTGAATCCGCACTTATACCATTATGCATTTCCAAATTACCACGGTCATTACGAGTGTCACTTCTAACGGGGCAGCAAAAGGAAAACATTTCAGCATTCAGAGATCTTTTACAGCTCCTGGAAGTACAGCAATCAGATTATTCTTTTGTAAACAAAAACTTTTCGTGTAACAACCAAGGTCAACAAAAGTACAGCAATTATGATCAGACACGTAATTTCAATAGAAAAGATAAGAGACGCTTTAGAAACGGCAACTACCAGAACTTTGGTGACAGACAAAATTCTAATTATCAATATCGTCAAAATTTTCAGCAACAGGAACCATACTTTAGTAACAATAGAGGTGTTTCACAACAACAACATCAAAACCAGCCGGTTAGCATACCTAACCAACAATGGAATGCACAAGGTCAACCAGGCTTTAATGTTCCGCCGCGAGCACGTATAGTCCCTGATACAACAAATAGTAACGTACGTCAGCAAGGAAACAACTACGTACAAAGAAGACAGTATTTCAATTCCTATCGTAATGCACCGTATAGGAATGACTATTACGACAGACGTAAAAATAATCAGCACAATTATCAGCGTACATTTAATAACAGTCGATCTTATCAGCAGCAACAACATCAGCAACAACAAATAATCGTGAATGAAACAGACAATAGTTGTCATCCATAGCGTAATACGTCAGGAAGAGTTAACAGAACAGTTCAAATAGTCGAAATATCACAGCATCCTCCCGTAAATAGTAACACGTACGATAGATTTTAACCAGATAGAGCACAGATTGCATATTACAGTAACGCAAACATTACTTTTGACACGCAGAATTTTGCTCACGAGAATGTTATTTGAAACATGCTCTGTTGAATGCTCCACTGTTATCGCATCCAGATCTTACCAGAAATTTTTCCATTGCCACCGACAGTTCTAACACCGCTTTAGGCGAACACATTTTCCCGGAAATTGAAGAAGATGGTTCAATAGTAATTAAAAACATCGCATTTGCAAGTCGCATTCTGTCACCTGCTGAACGAAATTATTCTGTTACAGAATTGGAAACATTATGTGTTGTATGGGCTTTTACGAGATTTCGGCACTTTCTTTATGGCAGACATACCACCGTTTACACAGACCATAGAGCTATACAATTTTTGCTTTCAGCTAAATTTACTCACGACAGATTAAGTAGATGGAAACTTTATTTACAGGAATTTAATTTTACAATAGTTCACATTCCCGGCACACAAAATGTTATAGCAGACGCACTGTCGCGTTCTCTGAGCAACAATCAGCAAGACGTAGCAACCAACTTCTGCAAAACAAATTTCAGTGTCATGTACATTCAGCAAGTTGCATTTGAAAATTTTATTTCATCGTCATTACAGGACATAGCAAAGGAGCAAAATAAAGACAACGTGTGGAAAGAAATTAAACACCTTTGGGAAGATAAGAATAATGTTACGATTAGAAACCACTACACTGTACGCAATGACATTCTGTTTCGCCGCTCTCATCCTGACAGCAACAATTGGTTATTATGCATTCCTGACGAACTGGTCAACAAATTAATCTGGTACACTCATTTAAGTTACGCACATTACGGAGCACGAAAATGTTTTCTTATACTGAGACAGAACTGTTATTTTACCAACATGGAGAAACGTATACGACGAGTTTTAGCGTCTTGTAAAATTTGCCAGAAAGCTAAATCAGACACCACTTCACATATTCCTCCTTTATATCCCATTATACCTGTTAAATTAAGACATATGGCCGCAGTAGACATTTTTGGTCCGATTCCGAGAACTAACAGAGGTTTTTGCTACATCTTTGTCGCTGTTGAGCTCACTTCAAAATTTGTTACTTTCACTCCATTACGCAAAGCTACTGCTAAAACTGTTTCGAAAGCATTTGTAAAACATTTTCTATTTCATGTAGGGCATGTGATGAAAGTAATTTCTGACAATGGATCTCAATTTCGTAGTAGCGTATGGACACGCATGTTACGAGCCAGAAACATTTCTCCGATCTATATATCCAAGTACCATGCTTCTTCGAACCCTTGTGAACGGTTAATGAAAGAAATTGGTAAGCTGTGCCGAATATACTACCACAAAAGACATATTGATTGGGATACACACATAATCTCATTCCAAGACATAATTAATTCCATTCCAAATGAATCCACTATGCTATCTCCGTCTGTTATACTGAAAAACGTTGAACCACCAAACAAAATTAAAGAATTAGTAAACTTCCCTAAATGTCGTCGACTAAGACACCACGAAATAATTGACATTGCGCTGAACAACATCAAACGTGCCGCAGAGCGCCGGAGAAGACAGCAAAAACAGGTTTGTAGACGCCGAGACTTTCACGTTGGACAGAAGATATTAGTACGTACACACTATTTATCCAGCAAATTAAAAGGTAAGTGCAGTAAATTTGAACTTCTATACGCAGGTCCATATCGGATTCGCAGCATTCTTCACCCCGATGTTGTACACGTCGAAACTTTGAGAACCAGAAAATCGAAAGGCAACCACCATATCTCAAACATTAAACCGTTTATTGAGTGAAACCACTGTATGATTCAACACACTATGAAGCCATTTACTAATGCAATTATATTCACATGACTAATTACTGATGATTATCGTATTTTTTCTTGGCAAGTGCCCGGCAAGGTAAGGTTAGCAGGTCGCTCTTCTTGTCGTTACACATCAGACCGTGCACATTTTCCATTTTTTTGTGTATATGATTGTATTCCAGTTTTGTTTGTATGCACTGTGAAATAGTTAAGATATAACACACACCAGTTGACTTTGACATTTTGTTGGCCTATGACATCTCAAGATCGTGACTGTTTTACATTTTTTGCTGCTGCATTGTATTATTGTGTGTACATTTTTGCATCTGAACACTGTCAATGTCTTTGACATATTACGTTTTCTGTCATGTTATGCTGTATGGTTAATTATGTCACCATAAACCAGTCATTATCTAGTGGGTATATGATTTAAATGCAGGACATTAATCTTTCTTCATCAATTTCAGAAAGAAATGATGCGTGTAAGAAATAAATTCAACAGAAATGGGAATTTCACCTACGGAATAAACGAAAGAAGATGCAATAACTTTATGAGGAAGAGTAAATGGATCAGGATTAACAAGCATTAACAAGAATATACTATACTCATCGTAGAGTAGCAGTCTTAACTAATTTTTTCTTTCAGAATACAAGGTGATTGATGCAGGCTGTCAGACTGAACTACACATCTTAGTTTTAGTGATGAAATATGTTAGAGATAAGGAATAATTGTATAATGAGTAATGAAGTGATTTTTTGCAGATGATAATGAATACTGATGAATAATGATGAAGGATATGGTATTATGAATAATGAAGTTTTTCTTTACAGGTGATGATAATGACGAAGTTATGATAATATGGATATTGAAGTGATTGATAATGAAGTTTTTTCTTTATAGATGAGGATAATGTTGAAGTTATGTATTTATGCTATGTAGTTATTTAAGTATTTGTTGCAGTTTGCTTTGACAGCAGGTGTTATATTGCATAGTAGGATGACGGAAAGTTTTGGAAAGGACAGCTATGGAACACATTTTTATACACATTTCACTACCTGTTAATTCGAAGTTCCCTACTTTTCAGCATAGTGTGCGTTTCTTCTTTCAGGTCAATAATCCATTTTTGTATTTTTTCCAGGAGAAGCTTTTCATGATACTTACTAAACCTGTTACTTATTATACCTGTTCTAGTACTTGCATTTTATTTTTTTACCCATTTGTGTTTATCATTTATAAATGTGATCACATATACTACCTTGTTACATAACCTTGCTACAGCTGACTCATGACGAATGACGTTACCTATCCTCATTTGCAGCAATAGGTCAAAAGCAAATAGTGTTATGCCTCACCAATTAATTATCGATCCCAACGCAATGCATTGCTAAAAGAAGTATTACCAGTCCCACATAATGTCACTAGTTTATGATAATTCTGAATAATACTGATCAACTCTGAATAGTATGTCACTTCAGTAATGACTTCTTAATGATACAAAAAATATATATATATAAAATAATGCTTTGTAACTGGCTAAGAACTGCCACTGTTTATTGTAATGAGACTACTTAAAATGCCCATGATTATTAATGCTATGACTCTAATTAACTGATTTTTAATAATGACTTCGTAATGATCTGAATAATACTGAATGATGAACAATGTTTTATTCTATTCAATACTTGCTGGCCACTGAGTGCCAATAATTAATGTCACTCAATGAATTGTTATTAATTATGCCATTAATTAGCTCTTGTTTTCAATGTTGATACTTTGTAACTGGAAAAGAATGTGATTGTTTCATAATGCTTTGTAATTAGGAAAAGGCTAATGATTATTACTATTGGAATGACAAATGATTAATTAATTATGCTATGCTTTATAATTGGAAAAGAATGCGACTGTTTAATAATGCTTTGTAATTAGGAGAAGGCTAATGATTCTTAATTATGCTTTGTAACTGGTAAAGAATGTGACTGTTTAATAATGCTTTGTAATTAGGAAAAAGCTAATAATTATTACTATTGAAATGACAAATGATTAATTAACTATGCCATACTTTGTAACTGGAAAAGAATGCGATTGTTTCATAATGCTTTGTAATTAGGAGAAGGCTAATGATTATTACTATATTGGAATGACAAATGATTAATTAACTATGCTATACTTTGTAACTAGGAAAAGAAGCTTACTGATTCTATGTAAAAAAATTAATGAACATTTTTCTGTAATACTACATACTTGGTACAGAAATGTTCAATAACTGGGCTATGAATGCCGCAAACTACTAATGAAGACTGTAATTGTCAATATTATGTGACTTAATGTCCTTCACCTCATGAGCTAACTACCCTGAATTACTGCAATGTCCATTTGTCCTGTTTATCCTAGTGATCATGGAGCACTATCTTTGGTTTTGCACTAATTCTACGTTGGTGTGCCTTGTAAGAGCGTGGTGTTGACACGACATGCTGTCCACCACCGTGAGCGATGAAGACGTTATTATGGTCCCACTGTTTGGTGTACCTAATGTACTGCCAAAATGAAAACATGGAATATTACTATGACAGTTCAGTGTCTTGGCTACACTGATAAATTCTGATGGGAAAAGAACTTCAAATTGTGTCACTTGGTGTTGTACTTCTGTGGAAAGATATGGACTTTCAGAACAGCTGTGTGCAATCTAAAGTGCTACAACCATGATGCAATCCTTCCCTTTCCCATCCTAATTCTTGTCACATAGTGAAAATCATTTTTTTGCTAACATCATTTATGTTCATGGGTTATACATTTTTTTCGGTTCGCTGAACTCCAGTGCGAGTACAGTTATGTCACTTGTCGATATGATTTTTTGCTATTATGTTTATTTATTGCGAAAATGCTAAAGACATTTTTCGATTTGTTCTGAAGTACAGTATATGTACACTCTTGTCTTTTATATTGTATATACATTTCTTATTTTAATGATATGTTCTGAACTACAGTGCATGTGCACTTATGTTAGGTGTTAATATATTTTCTACTGAACTTCAGTGCCTGTGCACTTTTCTCATCTTTCAATATGATTTGTACTCATTCTGTATGTTCAATACTTCAGTGCCTGTGCACTTCGTTTTCTGTCAAATAATTTGTATATACAGTTTTCTGATTTACTACTATGTTTTGTACTCACATTTTGTCTTTGTCTGATATATTTTGTACTCGGTGCATGTGCACAACATTTAATTTATGTACTAAATTTGAATTGTAAAAATTTCTTGCGATGGCAAGTCCAAATGACTCACCATCGCTGCCAAATTTTTGCCCCCCCAGTGGAGGGTTATGAAACACGTATGTAACATAGCAGCGATGGTGAGGCATGTTAAAATCTTTGACCAGAGAGCCTATTATCGTGGTTAGTATGCGCTTGACCGCGCGAGTGTTACGAGCAGTACTCTGTCAGCAGTCTGTTAGTAGTAGTCGTGCAGTACAGTTGCGAGCAGTACTCGGTCAGTAGTCGTTGCGTGCTGTACGCTAGTAGTCATCATGCAGAGCAGTCGGTCAGTAGTAGCAGCCCAGTGCGGTTGTGTGATGTAGTCTGTCGGCAACACTGGTCAAGATGCTGAATGAGGTATACTGTTACTTAAGATAATCATCAGATAATGTAAAGTTTATTTATTGTAATTAATTTTCAACAAGTGCCCCCAATAATAATTTTGATTTCAAAAGCAATTTTACATAAAAATTTTATTTAATTGAAGTAACTATTTTGTTCCACTTCCCTTAAAGAAAAGTTTCAGTTTTCAGTTAAATAATAAAAAAAAAGAATATTATTATTTGCAATGCAGTTCCTCCAAGCCGTGCGCAAGAATAAGAGCAGGAATTTGACTAGCAGTTACAATGAGGTAAGAATTTAATTCTGATTTTTTGCACAGGGCCAAAGACAGATATTTCGGTTTAATTGAATTATCATTGTTACTGAGATTGTTTTATCACTGAATTGACTTTCATTATTTTCGTGACGAACTTATACTTGGGTCAGATTGCTATTCACATTTTTGTTGTCATTAAATTTAATTGCTAGGTAGGTTACGTTTGTCTCCTGTTCATTTATTATTTCTGTCTTTAAAATTTCAGTGGAGAGGTTACACTTAGCGCAATGTCCATTAGCATTCTTAAATAATATTTCCATTTTTTTAAATTTTTGTGGGGAGGTTACAAGTGATGCACTCAGATTTCGTCTCCTGTGACGTGCCAGAAAGTCGTGTCCTTCAGCGTTATATCGCGCCAGAAATGATGTGGCAGCGTGAACACGTATCATGTCGTGTTCGGCCGTGAGCATCCTAGGCACCCATTGTGCACACAAAAAACGGTACTTGAGAACCTCACTAATAATGGTATGATCGGATCCGACATTGATACGACGTTCGCTGGCTAAAGCTTCGATAGAAATACGCCGGTTCTCACGAATCATGGCGTCAGCACGTCCGGCATTCTTATCAGTAACGGCTGTGCTGGGACGAACGGAGCGTTGCCCCACCTGTGACTGACACACGTCCACTTTTAAAGCATATACCCACTTGTACACTCTTCTCTCACTAATGCAGCTATCTCCATATCTTTCCAACACCCTTCTACGGATTTGTCGCGGTTTTACGCCCTCCGACGACAAAAATCGTATTACTTACTCTCTGTTCTACGGTGCACACAGCTAGGGACGCTGCTATTTTGTTTCAACTGCGCTTCCTATCTGCCATCTACCGATATACGTCGGAACTTTTTCAAAGCATCCATCTTCACTTCCAGGGAGTTTCAAATGCCTGACCTGTAAATTACATTTGATGCTGATAGTTTGCTGTTGCTTTTTGAGTTGCACTCGTAACTTTGATACCTAACAGGTCAGTATGTTACAGTAACATATGCAGGTAACATACACTGATGAGCCAAAACATAATGACAGCCTGCATAATAGCATTTGGTCCACATTTGAAACGCAATACAGCAGAGATTACGTGTGGCACACGATTCGACAGGTCCTTGGTAGGCTGGCAGAGGTATGTGATACCAGATGTTTTCGCACAGGTCACGCAGTTCCCATAAATTACGGATCGCTGGTTTGTAGGCGCGGAGCTTCCGACAGCGTCGCAGATGCGTTTCATCGGGTTCAGATCAGACGAAATTGAGGGCCTAGAAAACGAACTGAGTTCAGTATCACGCTCTTCAAACCACTGTAGCACGATGCTGGAATTGTGGCACCGAGCGAGGTGTCGCAGTGGTTAGCACACTGGACTTGCATTCGGGGAGACGATGGTTCAAACCTGCGTACTGCCACCCAGACTTAGCTGGAAGATACCGTCGCCGTCTGGGAAGCCATCACGCACGAAGCGATGCACGTGGTTTGCAAGACTGCTCATATACTGTAGTTCACATCTTTCATTGTCCCTCGGTTACTGCTGCACGTCCCATGCGAGCTCGAGAGAACGTCCCCCAGAGCAGTAACATTGCCTTCACCGGCAAGTGTACATGACGCAGTGCATGTTTCGAGCATCCGTTCGCCGTGATAACCCCGCAATCAGACGCAGCGAGATAGTTTACTAGAAGGGGAGACTGGGGCAGAACCCACTACCGGGACAGAACGATGTCGGTGCTCTAGTTTCGTCTAGAGGTGCTAGAGCCCGCTCACACTGACAAGCTTTTACCAAACCAATCTCTCTTATGGTTTAGTATGGTCGCTACTGTTGTCGCGCACCTGTTACGTATTCTGCCTATAAAAAGTGAGGGAATTCGCTCGTCCGATATAACTTAAAGGACAGTTTCAAACTAAGGTAAGTCTGACATAGTTATTTCTTCACAGTTAACGTTTAGTCCGCCTAAACAAGCACGTTCTTAACTATCTTTGTATACAGTACAGTTGGGGAAAAAATTGATTATGGCACTCACTGAATGTTTTCTCAATAGATATACTTTTCGGAAAAAAGTGATTTACTGGTATAGCCTGTTCCGCCTCGGTCTCCTTTTGTTCTTCAGTTGACGGATTTTTACTGTCTATTTTTTCTAGTTTACAGATGGTACGTCATTGTGTGCGGAAAACGGAGAGTAGACAAAATTGGTCACGAAAAACATGCATTCGTCAGTAACTCCACTGGGTCAAGCAACCCTACTTTTAGCCCGGAAAATGGTACGCCAATATCTAGAATTATATCAGGGCAGAAACGAGTGTCAAGAGAGGTAAAATCGCTATTCTCACATCATTTCCCTACATGAGTGGCTACAAGAAGCGGTCAAAAAATACGTGGGAGCTAAAGAAGCTAAAGAGAATAGAGGAAAAATCAGCCTACTTGCTCGACAAGAGAAGAAGAAAGCAAAAGGAAAAGAAAAGGTCGCCAATCAAAGAAGAGGAAGAAAAAAAGCAATAGAAATTGACTCTACGGAGAATGAAAAAGTGAAACATCCGAAGACGACATAGATGCGGCATGTATATGTTGCAAGGAATAACAATCCACTTCAACTGAGGCTTGGATTGCATGTAAGAAGTCCACTCTGTAGCCTCATAACTGCTGTGCTGGCATAGATAGTGGGGTGTACATGAAGTCCGGGAACACTTTCAATTATTTATTGCTCAAGAACCAAACATTGTACAGATATCATACATATGTCATTTTGAAGGTTTTTTTTTTTCGTGTATACCGCCAGGGCATAGTTTGGTAACTTGCCGATAGTCAGCGCTAATCGCAAACATGGCGATTTCAGGTGCGGAGCGAGCTGTTTCATGAAATGGCCTGCCCGGTCACCAGATCTCACTCCGTGTGACTTTTTTCTGTGGGGACGCATTAAAGATCTGCGTATGTAACGCCTCTATTACGTGATGCAGAAGAGCTCCGGGAGAGAATACGGGAAGCGACTTCCACAGTTGACGCTGACATGCTGGGGCGGGTATGGCAATAATTCGATTACCGTATTGATGTCTGCCGGGTCACTCATGGTTCGCATATCAAATGTTTGGAAAAAAAAAAAACAAAAAAAAAACTTTCAGAGTTTCTCTCTAAAATGAAACATGTATGACATCTGTACAATGTTTAGTTGTTGTGCTATAAATAATTGAAAGTTTCCCGGACTTTATGTACACTCTGCATATAAAAGCAGCAGTTTATTGATACAACAAACGAAATATATTAATGTACGTTATCTTCATTTGCAAATTGTATTGCAAAAAAGTTTGAATGAACGGTTTCTAATTTTTCTAAAAACTTTTTTCCTCTCTGAGACGTCAGAAATTTGCTCCAAATGTTAGGCAGCACGTTCCACTTCGGTCTCCCGTATATAATTATAAATAATGGGTGAAACATCTGCAAAGCGCTCTAAAATATGTGATGATGCTCTTGAATGGATCTGCTTCGATTCTGCTTTTAAAAGTCGAAAATGGAGTGGTGTAACAGCTAATTATCGTGGGTTTAAGGATCCTAAACGTTATCTTAACGCTTGACTTCCAGTATTCATCAACGGGGGGAGTTCAATCGCCCTCTTAAGATAAATGTTTCACTTTTCTGTAAATTTCTATTTCCCAAGCCACGTGAGTTTATGGAGCTGTATATCAACAGCAGAAATTCGTCTCTATTGGTGTCTGATGACATTTTCAACCAATGTCACAGTCGGGTCTGGTGGTCTAGAGGTACTGAAGCCTTGTTAATGCTGAGCTGTGCTCTGAATAAAGAAAGACACGTTTGCTGTATTGGTCGCTGAGCATTTGGCTATTACACAGTTATTTTTGTTAACGTATTTTATTTGAAGATGTAACTGATTTCAAGAAGAGATAGTCTGAAGTTTGGTTTTGATCGTGATTGTACGAAGACTAGCGCATTAGAGTTTCATCGTTTTGTTGCTCAGAAACACTTTATTTATATACGAGGTGTGGCTAGAAAAAAACCGGACTAGTACTGGTGAAACAATAAAACGAATGCAATAAGGCTGAAAGTCGCGTGGCCTGTCACGTGACTCGCTCCGCCTACTGCTCGAGTTTCATCACGCAAGTGAAACGTTTGTAATGTTACAACAAGTGTACGGCGATGATTGTTTATCGCGAACACAAGTGTTTGAGTGGTTTAAACGATTTAAAGATGGCCGCGAAGACACCAGTGATGACACTCGCACTGGCAGACCATTGTCAGCAAAAACTGATGCAAACATTGAAAAAATCGGTAAACTTGTTCGACAAGATCGCCGTTTAACAATCAGAGCAGTGTCTGAGTTAACAGGAGTTGACTTGTTGTCTTGTCGAACAAGTTTACCGATTTTTTCAATGTTTTCATCAGTTTTTGCTGACAATGGTCCGCCAGTGCGAGTGTCATCACTGGTGCCTTCGCGGCCATCTTTAAATCGTTTAAACCACTCAAACACTTGTGTTCGCGATAAACAATCGTCGCCGTACACTTGTTGTAACATTACAAACGTTTCACTTGCAGATTTTCCTAGTTTGAAACAAAATTTGATGTTAACACGCTGTTCTTTCTGTACACTCAACATTTTCCGACGCACAGACAAAACGTCAACTACTTAAAACAGACGCCACGGGCAGACTGAGTGCAGGAGGCAGATGAAACTCGAGCAGTAGGCGGAGCGAGAGTCACGTGACAGGCCACGCGACTTTCAGCCTTATTGCATTCGTTTTATTGTTTCACCAGTACTAGTCCGGTTTTTTTCTAGCCACACCTCGTAATATTATTGGTGTGCACCTTTCGCATTACGTTGCTGTTTCTTATGTGCGATTCAGAATTTCCCGGATTTACAGTCGTGTAATTAAGAAGTGAGGAGGCGCTACAACATTTACACACGCTAGCGGCTAGCGAGCACGTGCGCGTTGAGTTCCCACGGCGTCGAGTGGCCCAGCTACGCACCAGAGAGGCAGCTGAGTGCACGGCCGACGCTATCAACAAGCCGCTGTTAGGCGGCCGAGGCGGCGTCGCAACGCAACCCCCACCTCCGATGACAAAAACCATGCCGGGACCGGAAAGCGAGAGCGTCTCACAGGCTGAACATTCAGAAATGAACGCTGAGCCAGAACATACCAGTTATAGGCAACTGAGAACTGTGCAGTTCTCCTAAGAAATCTGTACTGGATGACATAAATAACGTGGAGACAG
Organism: Schistocerca americana; assembly: GCF_021461395.2. Taxonomy (NCBI): domain Eukaryota; kingdom Metazoa; phylum Arthropoda; class Insecta; order Orthoptera; family Acrididae; genus Schistocerca; species Schistocerca americana. The sequence continues at coordinate 549,081,302 of NC_060122.1, read as the reverse complement.
GCAGCAATCTATCTGAAGATCAACGCCCCGTAAGAATAAGAAAAGAATAAAAGTTCATCTAGCAGCTAAAGCTGAGGTTCGCAAAACGAGAGATACACTAAGGTGATATGCACTTATACAGATGGCGGTAGTATCGCGTACACAAGGTACAAAAGGGCAGTACATTGGCGGAGCTGCGATTTGTACTCAGGTGATTCATATGAAAAGTTTCCGAGGTGATTACAGCCGCACGACGGGAATTACTAGACTGTAAACGCGGTAGGTAGTTGGAACTGGACGTATCGGACATTCCATTTCGAAAACCGTTAGAGAATTCGATATTCCGAGATCCACAGTCTCAAGAGTAAGCCGACAGTACCAAATTTCAGGCATTACCTTTCACCACGGATAACGTCGTGGCCGGCGACTTTAGTGACCGACAGCAGCCACGTTCTGGTGATCCCCAGAAGCATAACAAAAGTATGTCAACGATTTCAAAGGCAATGTATTTACACTACTGGCCATTAAAATTGCTACACCAAGAAGCTGACGTGCTACAGACGTGAAATTAACTGACAGGAAGAAGATGCTGTGATATGCAAATGATTAGCTTTTCAGAGCATTCACACAAGCTTGGCGCCGGTAGCGACTTCTACAACGTCCTGACATGAGGACCGATTTCTCATACACAAACAGCAGTTGACTGGCGTTGCCTGGTGAAACGTTGTTGTGATGCCTCGTGTAAGGAGGACAAATGCGTACCATCACGTTTCCGACTTTGATATAGGTCGGATTGTAGCCTATCGCGATTGCGGCTTATCGCATCGCGACATTGCTGCTCGCGTTGGTCGAGATCCAGTGACTGTTAGCAGAATATGGAATCGGTGGGTCCAGGAGGGTAATACGGAACGCCGTGCTGGATCCCAACGACCTCGTATCACTAGCAGTCGAGATGACAGGCATCTTATCCCCATGGCTGTAACGGATCGTGCAGCCACGTCTCGATCCCTGAGACAGCAGGTGGGGACGTTTGCAAGACAACAACCATCTGCACGAACGGTTCGACGACGTTTGCAGCAGCATGGACTATCAGCTCAGAGACCATGGCTGCGGTTACCCTTGACGCTGCATCACAGACAGGAGCGCCTGCGATGGCGTACTCAACGACGAACCTGGGTGCACGAATGGCAAAACGTCATTTTTTCGGATGAATCCAGGTTCTGTGTACAGCACATGATGGTCGCATCCGTGTTTGGCGACATCGCCGTGAACGCACATTGGAAGCGTGTATTCGTCATCGCCATACTGGCGTATCACCCGGCGTGATGGTATGGGGTGCCATTGGTTCCACGTCTCGGTCACCTCTTCTTAGCATTGACGGCACTTTGAACAGTGGACGTTACATTTCAGATGTGTTACGACCCGTGGCTCTACCCTTCATTCGTTCCTTGCGAAACCCTACATTTCAGCAGGATAATGCACGACCGCATGTTGCAGGTCCTGTACGGGTCTTTCTAGATACAGAAAATGTTCGACTGCCGCCCTGGCCAGCACATTATCCAGGTCTCTCACCAACTGGAAACGTCTGGTCAATGGTGGCCGAGCAACTGACTCGTCACAATACGCCAGTCACTACTCTTGATGAACGGTGGTATCATATTGAAGCTGCATGGGCAGCTGTACCTGTACACGCCATCCAAGCTCTGTTTGACTCAATGCCCAGGCGTATCAAGGCCGTTATTACAGCCAGAGGTGGCTGTTATGGGTACTGATTTCTCCGGATCTATGCACCCAAATTGAGTGAAAATGTAATCACATGTCAGTTCTAGTATAATATATTTGTCCAATGAATACCCGTTTATCATCTGCATTTCTTCTTGGTGTAGCAATTTTAATTGCGAATAGTGTAATTTTCTTTATGTTGATACTATAGTGATCGGGAAATCAAGTGCAATGTGAAAAGAGGTCGTAGTGCTCTGCGGGCAGAGATGTAATTATATTCTTCGTCGCGATAGAGGCGTTGGGGTGGGAAGGGGTCAGCGGGGGCATAGTCGTGCGTTTCAGATCACTGCAGTCAGTTGTCCGAGTACGTCAGCAAGTACGGACGTGATTATTGTCTTCGCGTGACAGTGGCGGAAGCGAATCAAAATCGATAAAAAATAGACTTTATGATGACAGTCATCTGAAGTATGGTTTTACTGTCATGAACAATAAACCTTAATGTGTAATTTGCGGCGAAGTATTGTCACGTGAGAGTATGAAACCACCAAAGCTTCTGCGTCACTTCTCAACTAGACATTCCACGGAAGCTGATAAACCGTTGGATTTCTTCGAAACGAAACTGAAAACACTTAACCAGCAGCAGACTACTATGACTCAAATAATAAATCAGTGATGTTACTTGTTAATTTAATATAGTATTAATGTTTCTGTCTTTTATTCGTTTTTCTGATTTAAAAATATTTTTTATCTGATTTTAGGTATCCAGTGTCAACGAGAAAGCGTTACTAGCTAGCTACGGAGTCGCATCCCGAGTCGCTAAAGTAGGGAAGCCGCATACAGATGCAGAGAATCTTATTTTGCCAGCTGCCCCGGATATGGCTGAAATTATGTTAGGTAAGCAAGAGGCAAACAACATAAAAAGCATACCACTTTCTGATAATACCACTGAACGCAGAATAAACGATATGGCCCTTGACATTCGGGAACAGTTAGTCAAAAAATTAAAGAAGAGCTCACATTTTGCTTTGCAGTTTGATGAATATACTGATGCTTCAGATTGTGCTGAGTTTATAGTATCTGTGCACTTTGAAGCAGATGAAAGTATCATGGAAGACATTTTATTTTGCTAAGCACCCCCTGCAAATACTACTGGCCAGTGTTTGCATGACATGATTTTAGCAAGCACTCACAACTACGAGTTGGCTGGACGAAATATACCGCCATTTGTAGTGATGGTGCTAAAGCTATGACTGGCAGTAAAAGCGGGCTCGTCGCGAAATTAAAATTAATAATGCCAATTTTTTTGTGGACACACTGCTTTCTTCATCGACAAACTCTGGCAGCCATGATTTTAACTTCTGATTTAAATGATGTGCTTAAAGAGGTGATCAAAGTTGTAAACTCTGTTGAAGGTAAAGCGTTGTAAACTCGACTGTTTAGGATCACTTGAGAAGACATGGATTCGCTCCATCAAAATCTCCTTTATCACACAGAGGTCAGGTGGCGCTCCTAAAAAAGGTATTGACACGAGTTCTGGAACTAAAAGATGAATTGTTAATGTTCTTACAAGATTCTAAATCGGGATATGCGAATTACTTTTGTGTCCCTGTTTGGCTATTAAAATTAGCAATTCTCGCGGATCTTTTTAATCTCCTAAATATTTTAAACAAGAGCCTCCAAGGGAAAGAAGGAAAAACTGTAACAGCTAAGGATGAAATCAAAGGATTCCTCGCAAAACTTAGATTGTAGTCCACGTTTTTACAAAAGATGATGTTTGAGTCTTTCCCTTGTATTCAGACGATTCTCGAAGAAATTGCAATGGACTAGTCGGTGGTACTAAGTTCTCACGTTCTTTGCATGATACAGAGCTTGCATAATTTAGAAGAGAAACTGTTTACTTACTTTCAAGAGCTGAACTCTGACGCTGACAACCGTCATAGATGGATACTAAATCCTTTTTTAGGTATGTCAGTACAACTGGCTGGTCTGAGCACGATGTCGAAAGAAACACTTATAGATTTTGCAGCTGACGGGATGCTTAAAATGGAATTTAGTTCACAAAAGATTGACGTCTTCTGGATGAAGAGAAAAGAAGAGTATCCACAGCTGGCAAAGGAAACTTTGAAATCATTAGTGCCATTCGCCACTTCCTACCTTTGTGAAATGGCGTTCCCTTCAATGGTGAACATAAAAACTAAGAAGAGAAATAGACTTCCACTAGAAACTGATTTGGTGATTTGTGTTTCTAAAATAGAATTACAAACAGGCACCGCCTTCTCATTGAAACTGTTGTGGCATCCGTGGCAGATATCGGTGTTTTCGCCCTATGAATAAAAACTGTGCAAAACAATAAAATCTTAAGAAGTGTCAAGTCTGCTTCTTAGTAATACAAATGAGAGACATTAGTCATGAGGCATCTAATTGCAGCTGTGCCGATAAAGCGCTGTGCATTTGCGTATAATCGCTGGATCGTACCATTACTGTTATTGACTTTACTCTTGACGGTATGGCTTATGCTCCGGGGTAAAGAAATGACAATGAAATAATAGAAAACGCGGAGGGAAAAAGGTTATTATTATTATTATTATTACGGCGAACGAAGTACATCAGTCGCTCCGACAATGCAGTATTCAGCTGTCTGTTAGCGACTCTGCTCGCGTTGCAAGTATTGTAACCGATACCTCCGCTCGGGTCTCCTGGACGATGTCGCCAATTTCTCTGTAACGGTGTTACAAGCAAGATTCACGTTACTTCATGGCCTTGAAATACCTCTATATGAGTTCCATTTTAGATATGTCATCGTTAACCAACACGAATTCACTAATCTAGCATTCTGCGTGGTGTCTGTTGTTCTATGTCGTGTCTCCCTACCACTTTCGCGGAACGACGCTCTGAGCGTGTTTTTTAGGGAATTGACTAGTATGAATGAACCTGGTACCTGTTGCTGGTAAGGAGACGCCAGACCACACATGCCATGTACAGTTCAGAAGAGTTCAGTGAGACTAGCGATGATATAACCAAATACTTAATGATTTCAGCGTCAGCTCCACTGCGCTCCCTGTAAAAGAATCTTAATATTAACTAAATTAGTGGAAGGGGTTCAAGGCTTTCCTATTTTTAGTTATCTGGTAAAATAACGTCGAAAAAGCAGTTAAGTTTACCATTGGAAATTTTGTTCTACTCACAAAACATTGTTTATAAATTGCACTATTGATAAAAGGAAATGTTTTAATACAGGATGATAAAAACCAACTGCGTTCAACAAAAATGTTAACTAATATTCCCTGAATGGATTTCCAAGTTCTACAATGGATCGAAGGATGACCTACGCCATTTCACATCTATAATCTAGGTTTAAATTAAGTTTCACGAAAGAGAAAACTATCAAAATGGTCTACAGTGACCCTCAATTATCTTTAATTACTTATCTAACTTGTCGTAAATTACAGTGGCTGATGTGGCTTCTCAATAATTATATAACAGAAAAATCATCGCGTTTCAGATTTTAACTTACGTGGCAAATGTGAATACCATGAGCTCCAATTGACGATTGACACTAGTATTACGTAAAAAGGGGATGTAACAGATGAGACTTCTGCAGTTATGAGTGAAGCCTTATGGGCTCAAAAATGCGGCATCGCGTGCGTTCATTACCTTGTCGGTGTTTGTCAGGGGGCGGCGGCCGGCGCAGCTCCATACAGCTCGCCGTCTCGGAAGCAACTCTCTCTTAACTTCTCCTTACTACAATTTACCGAAGTTGGTTTAAAAAGAACTATCTGGCTGTGTTTTCATCTGACCAATCAGGGTCTCAATGTTAACCTTAAGCTCCGCTTACAAAAATGCTCCAATGAGAAACGTTATACTTTTCGTAGTGGGGCAATGTTTTTAAAGTTTGCAACGTAACAGAGACGCGAAAAAGTCTCACGCTAAAACTTGCGGCTGGTGTGACCCTTTTTGTGTTATCGTAAGTCTGTACTGTTCTTCTGGAGGGCTCTAGCTTTTTACATGGGCTGGGGGGTGGTCCTGGTGGTTAGCTGGCGACGTGGGTGTCCATCCCTTATCGTAGGGCCTTCTAGCTTAACACGGTTCTGCTCTCGGCTTCTGTTCTCGTTTCTCCCCTCGGAACTGCGTCTGTCTCACGGTGGGAAGGTATGACATGCATTTAGGCATTCTTGTGTTAGTCTGTGGTATTCCATTTGCTCACTCGTTACTCGTATTACTTTGGTTAATTTAATGTCACGATTTATTCGGAGCTATGTGACATACTACTGGATTTGCTTATCATGTCAGGGTTTTCATGGAAGGTGTTGGATTTGCCTGACACCTTACAAAACCAATACTTAGGCAGATGTTTCATTCATCTAGTCGTCTTCTGTGTTTATGACTCATTTTGAATAGAAGGTAAAAACAAATGTCTTTCGACGACTTCCTCTAAAAATGGATGTATATTTTATAAATTGATTTAGTATTTTTTCGGAATGTAATGCATTATCCTTTTTTTTTACTTGTACTCCAATGGAAAAGTATGTTTCGCATAACAAGTGTTTCGCAATGCAGGTAAGACTCAGAAGTGAATTATCCTCGCTAAACAAGGTCCCACTGTACAACCAATTAGTAAACAAGACTATATTTTTTCGAATTTCTCAGAGTTACTTATTGGATCTTCTTTATTTAGTTATCGATCGGTTCCTGAAAATAGTTTTCCAGTTTTACGTTTATTTATCGTTAACACGGTGTATTTATTATAAAACAATATACATTATGCTCAATTCAGAATTAATGTTAAACAAGGAATTACGTAATTTTAATAAAAAATAAATCCCATTTTCCATAGGCCTATGTTGTTGTATTGCAGAACCCCTAGTTTTGAGACATGTAGCAGAATGGTTATTTCATTTACTTTCATTCAGTTTCAAAAGAAGATATTTCTTTTTAATGAAGTGCGAGAATATGTAGTATATATTTTTACAAATGGTGGCACTAGTTTTTTATAAGATTTATTCAACTCTTTTATAAAGCACTATAAAAAACATAATGATTCACTTCACGACAATCACTACAATTAACAACACGAAAGAATGAGAAATTAACCAGGTGACCAGCAACGACGATTTCTTGGGAAACCCGATTAAGCCACAGAACTAGGAAAATAGAAACAACGTCAACATGCAGTGTGTGAATTAAAGTCTGAGCTGAGCTTAGGCATTCTAGATCCGCTCGTTAGGAATTGCTGTACTTCGTGCCTTGTCTCACTGCTGCCAATCCTAGCGATTTATTGTTAGGTTCGAAGCTTGTTACTGAAATGCATTCTAGTAACTGTGGTGCCAAATCTTGCATGTGAGCTGTGTGCTTGTTGTTGCAGCCCTTTTGTATTACATTTGAACGTGAGCATCTTTTAAATACACTTTCATAAATTGTCCTGATTCTGTGTGGTATTTTTATCGCAGCAGATGATTGGCACGTAAACTATGTTGTCAGTAATACACAAGACGCTGCCACTGCAGCGTCGTTCCAGTCCGGAAGTTCATGTGGTCGTTTCCTGTTGTCGTTTCCCTCTCCCTGCAAACCTCTCGGAGTTAAATGCTATCTGCACAAGACTTAGTGACTCTTGCCGTCCTACTTCCATTCTGGAGAAGTGGAAAGAGATAGATGGACATCGTGTTGCTTCTCACTGCTGCAAGTGTTTGCGTATCTGAACTCTTCAACAGGTGTAAATTAAATTCCTATTCTTTATTACATACTGGCCATTAAAATTACTACTCCACGAAGATGACGTGCTAGAAACGCGAAATTTAACCGACGGGAAGATGTTCTGATATGCAAATGATTAGCTTTTCAGAGAATTCACACAAGGATGGCGCCGGTGACGACACCTACAACGTCCTGACATGAGGAAAGTTTCCAACCGATTACTCATACACAAACAGCAGTTGCCCGGCGTTGCCTGGTGAAACGTTGCTGTGATGCCTCGTGTAAGGAGGACAAATGCGTACCATCACGTTTCCGACTTTGATATAGGTCGGATTGTAGCCTATCGCAATATCGGTTTATTGTATCGCGACATTGCTCCTCGCGTTGGTCGAGATCCAGTGACTGTTAGCAGAATATGGAATCGGTGGATCCAGGAGGGTAATACGGAACGCCGTGCTGGATCCCAACGGCCTCGTATCACTAGCAGTCGAGATGACAGGCATCTTATCCGCATGGCTGTAACGGATCGTGCAGCCACGTCTCGATTCCTGAGTCAACAGATGGGGACGTTTGCAAGACAACAACCATCTGCACGAACAGTTCGACGACGTTTGCAGCAGCATGGACTATCAGCTCGGAGACCGTGACTGCGGTTACCCTTGACGCTGCTTCACAGACAGGAGCGCCTGCGATGGTGTACTCAACGACGAACCTGGGTGCACGAACGCCAAAACGGCATTTTTTCGGAAGAATCCAGGTTCTGTTTACAGCATCATGATGGTCGCACCCGTGTCTGGCGACATCGCGGTGAACGCACATTGGAAGCGTGTATTCGTCGTCGCCATACTGGCGGATCACCCGGCGTGATGGTATGGGTTGCCATTGGTTACACGTCTCGGTCACCTCTTGTTCGCATTGACGACACTTTGAACAGTGGACGCTACATTTCAGATGTGTTACGACCCGTGACTAATCCCTTCATTCGATCCCTGCGAAACCCTACATTTCAGCAGGATAATGCACGACCGCATGTTGAAGGTCCTGTACGGGCCTTTCTGGATACAGAAAATGTTCGACTGCCGCCCCGGCCAGCACATTCTCCAGATCTCTCACCAATTGAAAACGTCTGGTCAATGGTGGCCGAGCAACTGGCTCGTCACAATACGCCAGTCACTACTCTTGATGAACTGTGGTATCGTGTAGAAGCTGCATGGGCAGCTGTACCTGTACACGCCATCCAAGCCCTGTTTGACTCAATGCCCAGACCTATCAAGGCCGCTATTACGGCCAGAGGTGGTTGTTACGGGTACTGATTTCTCAGGATCTATGCACCAAAACTGCGTGAAAGTGTAATCACATGTCAGTTCTAGTATAATATATTTGTCCAATGAATACCCGTTTATCATCTGCATTTCTTCTTGGTGTAGCAATTTTAATGGCCAGTAGTGTATAAATAAGTACCAGATCCGAACGTGAGCGAATTTGCAAGGTGCTTTCACAAAACGTTGTCTCTTCCGTGTGACATTTACACTATAGCAGATGATCGTCATGAAACATACCTTACCAGCCATGCTGCAACTGCTTTCTCCTGCGACCGCGACACCTTGAGCAAGGCTTTGCGACCCAGAGGTTGAAAAACACTGCCGAAGACGATCATATGCTGTCTGAGCTTTGATAACCGCAACGACATATGGGGACTCCGCTAGCTCACCAGATACTCTTACTCGCGTTGATTGAAAGTTATTAGTATTTTACCGATCTGATAGTCCATTACTAGTAATTTCTTTTTATCAAAAAATGTTCAAATGTGTGTGAACTCCTAAGGGACCAAACTGCTGAGATCATCGGTCCCTAGACTTACACGCTACTTAAACTTGCTTAAACTAACTTACGCTAAGAACAACACACACACTCACGCCCGAGGACTCGAACCTCCGGTGGGAGGGGCTACACAATCCGTGACATGGCGCTTCAAACTGCGAGGCTTCTTTTTATCACTTTCCTCCTTTCTAGTTATCACGGGATCTTTTTATATTACTTTGACGTCCATTGTTCATCGAGAATTTCATGATTATGAACGCTAGGTCATCCCATTCTCTATTTTTCGATCTGAGCATGATTTGATTTTGTATGTTCATCCCGTGTATACTTTTCCGTTTTAGTTAGGTTTTCTTGCTACCTTACATGAGATTTTTTTTTTACTAGTTAGTACGTATTGCACCTGATGACGCAGCTGAAATGCTGCGGTTGTGCCTGTAAATAAAGGATTACAGCTAAAGCGGTCTTATCTTTTCAAAATTCTGAGTAAATATATTCAAATGGCTCTGAGCACTAGTGGACTTAACATCTGAGGTCATCAGTCCCCTAGAACTTAGAACTATTTGAACCTATCTAACCTAAGGACATCACACACATCCATGCCCGAGGCAGGATTCGAACCTGCGACGGTAGCGGTCGCGCGGTTTCAGACTGAAGCGCCTAGAACCGCTCGGCCACGGATGCCGGATGAGTAAATAGGATCGAACTCAACTGAGAAATACAAATGTTGTACTGGACTTGAATCCTAATGAATCCAATATGTTAAAACTAGTATTTCGTAGGCAAGGAGTGGGTTAAAATTGAAACAGGACTAAAAATATAGAACAAATATGAACTCCCCACTTACTGTGTAACGTCATGTGTGTAAAGAATGTTATCAGAATCTGCGCTACATATTTTACATTTGGTTTCAGCTTTGGTTAAATTACTTAAAGCAGGTGAATTGACACTTATTTAATTCACGTCAGTTCAACAGCATATGAAGGTCTTACAAAAAGCAACTTATTTGCATATAATTTCTTTATTTTTGTTATGAGTAACATGATATTATAGTCCAGAATCGAATAAATTCTGTTATTTATTTTCTTTATTCTTTTTAAAAAACACAAACGAAAGAAGTCCCTCTTTATGAAGATATAATTATCTTTAAAAAAGCAACACTCAGCACTCCTTCTTCAGGCCACGAGTGGCCTACCGGAACCAGCCGACCGGCGTGTCATCCTCCGAGGAGGCGTGGGGTCAGCACACCGCTTTCCCGGTCGTTATGATGGTATTCTTGACCGAAGCCGCTACTATTCGGTCGAGTAGCTCCTCAATTGACATCACGAAGCTGAGTGCACCCCGAAAAATGGCAACAGCTCATAGCGGCTGGATGGTTACCCATCCAAGTGCCGGCCACGCCCAACAGCGGTGAACTTCGGTGATGTCACGGGAACCGGTGTATCCACTGCGGAAAGGCCGTTGCCCTTAAAAAAAGAAAAGAAGGATTTCTTTAATTATGGGCATTTGCTTAACCGAAGACGTAATTGTTTATTTTATCAAGAAGCAATCACGTTTTTATGAAGACGCAAGTATTCATAGTTGTTGCGATTTCTCTACCTGATAATCAACCAGAGACGAATTCGATTTCTTGACGACAACAAAATTTTGTTTAATGGCGTTTGAAGCCACGCCGAGAAGGAAACTGTTGGTGAGCGCTAGCGAGAGTTGAAAGGGAGGAAGGTGACCCCCCACCCCCCACCCAAAAAAAAAAAAAAAAATAAATAAATAAACGGTTGCGGTATCGAATCCTGGAAATTTTCATTCTGTTATTACCTAGCCGCCACGTCTCAGTGATGTGAACTTTCGCCAGGAACGACACGTGTTTCGGATTCTATGTTATACTGTAGTCCTTCTTTCCCTGCCAGGATTTCTGGGATAGGTTAGGGACGTACAAGTCAGCGAAGTGGCATCCAATTGAAAGACGTTGACCAGGCCGTTGAGACGCACGAAATTATTGTCAACACAAAGATTAACTATTTTGAAAAAAAAAAATCTGCAAACTTTCGAAGTTCATGGTACCGGATGGGCACTAAAAGAAATTTTGAAACTTTGCATTAAAGTAAATATACGAGGGCATTTTGAAACAAAAAAATTAAAAATATGAAAAAAACCAGATTTCATTATATACATTTTAAAGGTGCACTCTTACGGTATTTTTTTTTACATAATCACCATTCAAATTGAGGTCCTTATCATAATGTGGCACAAGTTTTTCAATACCGTTTCTGTAGAAAACTGCCACCTGTTATTACAACAACTGGTTTATACCGGCATGCAATCTGGAGTCAATACCAAAACATTGTGTAACGAGCAATGTCTTCATTGCTGGGAAGAGGTGGTATTCACTCGGCGCCAAATCTGGGCTATATGGTAGTTGATCAGACATCTCCCATCCAAAAACCCACAGGAGCTCTCGGGTACGATTGGCCGTGTATGGGCGCGCGTTGTCGTGAAAAAAAGTGCTTTTGCACTAAGTTTTCCAAGTTTTCCCCGACACTGGTTTTGTATCGCCTGCCTCACATTTGTCAGTATTCGATAATACCTCCCTCAGTTGAATGTTATGCCACGTTCAAGAAAATCGACGAAAACCACTCCCTTAGAAGCCCAAAACACAGTAGTCGCTGTCGCTCTTGCTGACAGCGTTTGCAAACACTTCCTTGGTTTCTTGGGAGAATTTGTGTGCGCTCATTCCATCGACTGCCTTTTTGATTCACAACTGACATGATTCAATCAAGTTTCGTCCCCAGTCACCATACAATCGATTAATTTGTTGCCATTTTTCTCGTAATCTTCGAGGAAGGTCCTTGCTGCAGTCAGTCTCCGTTTTTTGTGGTCTTCTGTTAGGGTTTTGGAAACCCACTTCTCATAAAATTAGTGGTAAGCATGCGCCTCCGCCACAATTTCATGCGCCAAACTCAGAGAAATTTGGGGACAACGTTTTGAAAGTTCCGTAATCGTGAAACGAAGATTTTTCACGAAGTTTGTGGTTGTTTTTTATCGCCAGTTCGTCAGTTGCAAGGCTAGGCTTGCCGCTGTGGTCCTTATCCTGACCACTGGTCCGAACACTTTTAAAATCAGTTCACCGTTGGCTCATTCGGCTTTCCCTCATTATTCCTTTTTTGCACATATCACAAAAGTCGCGTTAAATTTCAGCTGATTTGCAGTTTTCTGCCAACAATAACCTATTCGCAGAACGCAGCTCACAAGTGGTGTGATTTTCAGTTGCAGCGCATACTTTAATACGTCACAGAAAGCATAGTAACGGACACAGATCACACACTATCAGCACTACTGTGTGTAGGCATCAAGATGGCGCCTGTAGCCCCGCCCACCACGACGATAGAGTAAGATCTGTTACTTTTTGAATAACTCTTAGAAATAAATGCTTTTATGAGAGTACACACAGAAAATTACCATAAATGACTGGAAGAGAGAATGGTGTGGAACATTCTGGTTCGAAGAACGATTATTGCCTCGGACGTTCCATTACATCTGATTTATACCCAGCAAATAACACTGCAAGACGTGTGTATAATTATCTTTACCGAGCGAGGTAATTCAGTACTTGGCACGCTGGACTCGCATCTGGGGGAACGACGGTTCAAATCCCAATCCGGATTTAGGTTTGCCGTGATTTACCTAAATCCTTTAAGATAAATCACTGGCTGGCTCCTCTGAAAGGGTATAGCCTATTTCTTCCGTAATCCTTCGCTCATCCGATCTTGTGCTCCATTTCTAATTACCTCGCTGTCGATGGGCCGTTAAACTCTCAACTTCCTTCCTTCTTTCTTTTTTAATTATATTCCTCGTTCTTATATATTAAACTCTGCGAGCATTTCACTTCCTACTGAACTGAACCATGTACACATACCTGAAAAAAAACAACAACAAAAAAGTGCAGGGTGTTCCGAGCACGAGTGGAAGATTATAGGATGGAAAAAGAAGTATGAGGAAAAAGAATTTCAAGTGGTTTTATTGTACGTCTCAGAATATCATAAACCTGAGAAGCCCGTGAACCTGTTAATGCAGTCATTACGAGGATTTGTTATCTAAGTTCTTGCATCACCCTATTTGTGATAAGATTACAGCCGCTTGATTACTTTTACGCTCCCATCGTTGAAAATGACAGATATGATATAACAGTAATACACCTAGCTGTCTGACTGCTGCGGAGATAACATCGATTCGATTTTCTGTACCTCCTTATTCAGATATATGTGTGTCAGACTCCGCTAATTATTAAGTGGTCGTCGCTACGCTTTTTGAATTATTTGGGAATTTTGTCACAGCAGTCACGTAAGACAGAAAGCGAACAGCCATTTGTTTTGTCTTTTCAATCCATAAGAATTAGGCTAATGAGAATAAGGCACAAAATTCGAAGCAAAGTGGTTTTCCACGAGTTCCGCTCAAGAATGTGTTTAAGACATAACATGACGATCTCTCGCTATCCGATCTTCATTACAGAAACATAGCGATGCTTTAAAATTTTAGATATTGTTTATTTCGTAGTCAATCGCACAACTGCAGAACGGAGTTGTAACACTTGCGGTGGAGAGAGACTTTAACAAAGAGACATTTCCGCGGCTCCTATAGCTGTTGCTGAGATAAGCGGCTTTTCACAGGAAGCATGATGAATTTGTTTCTCGTCTAGCAGTTTAGCACAGCGTGCCGTAGTGTACGACACATATTATTGGCAACTAATTTAAATATATGTTGAAATGTTGAAAAATCTCCCACCAGAAACTTTATATAATTTATTTTTGCCTTCACCAGTTCAGGCTGATCTGCCCATATGCAGACGTCGGTTCCATAAGTACATCTACAAGGACATCAGTTTTGCATAAATTTTTGTTTCCAGGATGCAACAACAATGTTCATAATGCTAGTGGCAAAATAAATAATTGTAAACAAGTGAATAGTCGCAGTTTTTAGTGCACCGTTATACCGTGCGGTCATGTTTAAACTGCAGCTGCTCACTGAGTTTCAGTATGAGCTGTAATTATCGTATGATAGCAGAAATTTGTAGACATACCAATGAGTTAATGCGGAACCAATTATTACTGGAAAAAATAAATTGCAATTTTGGACATCAGGTGCCAATCTGGCGCCGTAAAGCATCTCTCGACTTCTACGGTGCTCATATCGAACAATTGGTGAAAGAGGCAGTTAATAATAAAATCAATATTATGCCTTTCTCACTGGTTTGACCTTTTCCATTCACATCCCGTTGCGAATTCGTTACATATGGATATGTCTTTTCTGCAGTCACAGTCTCAGATTTGCACCTGGTGGCCACGCAAACTGGAGCTAATTTTTAATTTTTTAAATTTTTTTTAGCGTACATTGGTTCCGCATTAATACTTTAGAATATGTACCATGTTTCCCTGACATACGATAATTATAATCCACACTTGACATCTGTGAGTCGCTGTACTGTAATTATAACCACCCAGTATCAGCACTCAACAATCAAGGAGTTCTGACATCCAACATTTTCTTCTTTTTCTTTTGCCAGTTGGCAAGGTCCACTGAGTGGATTCACTGTCTCAATTTTGTTCGATCGTGGGGCATATCTGGATGAAGATTTACAGTCTTCAGGCCATTGCTAGAGATTGTAGAAACGAAGTATATAAATGTTTCTACTCTAGGTAGATCTCCATCAGCACTGATGTTCCCAACTTCTCTCAGATTTGATGCCATGCACTCAGTTTTCTTATTGTTGAGGCCAAGGCCATATCGCGCGAGTCGGCCGCTCCACTCTTGTGTTTGGGGCTGGAGATAAAACTTATTGTCTGCAGCCAACATGATATCGTCAGCATTGAGAAGTGTCGTTGGTAATGGCGTGTGCAGCTCTGACATGCCAGTGTCCTTCACAAGAAACTGCACTGATGATAAGGCCGAACGTTGGTGGACTCCTACTGTGATGCAAAAGTCATTTCACACCCTGCAGTCACTTGGACATAGCTCCTTGGGTTTACATACAGAAGCCATACCCAGGTACTCTGGATTGCCATGGTCTCGAAGTGCTAACTGGAGTAGGTCATGTGGTACCTGATCGAAAGCGTTTTCCATGTCTAGAAAAGCAGGATGCAGTGGTTTGTCCTTTTCTCGATAGTTTTCAACCATCAGCCATGTAGCATGGATTGCGTCAGTTGTGCCACAATTTTTCACCAATTCGGCTTGGTTCCTGTGATTTGAGGTATATCAAGGATCCTTCTGTCAAGAATGTGTTCAAGGATCTTCGTCGTGTGGCTGAGTAATCTGATTGTGTGGCAATCAGAACACTCAGTAGGGCTTTTTTTTTAAGCTGGTACAGTGATGCTCTGCTATCAGTTGTTGGCATTCTACCTCCTCTGAAGGTCTGGTTGAAAGTATCTGTTAGGCAGCCTGCTATATTCCATCGTTGAGAACACCATAGCTTTTCTGGGAGGTTATCGGGGCCAGCAGCCTTGACTTTGGCAATGTTAATTTCCTTGACTGCTCCTTCAACAGCAGAAATGATTGGTATTGGTGTATGGCGAAATTCCTCAGTCGAAATTCTCTCAAAATAGCACCGACAGCATCCCTATGATTTCTTCCAGTTGAGTAGCAGTTCATCTGCTTTGTCATCAAAGGAGTAAAAATGTTGGATATCTTTCGTTTTCCTATGTTCTGATTTGCCTAGTGTATAAATATCACCCATGGTCATCAGTCTCCTAGAACTTAGAACTACTTAAACCTAACTAACCTAAGGACATCACACAACACCCAGTCATCACGGGTTGATGTCACATTGCTACAGTTTCATACGGAACAACTTTCGTGTCTAACACCTCTTTCAAGTTCGGGGACGTCTCCCTAGGACACAGTCAATCCGAGTTGCGTTTGATCCTGTATAGTACGTGATTATCTGAGTTTCACGTTTTTTGAACCGAGCGTTCGTGATGACCAAATCATGAGTTTGTAAATAATCGAGGATTCGCTGGCCGTCATCGTTCTTCTCCCCATACCCATGTCCACTACAGGTGTCATGATCTTCGTTTCTTTGTCCGACATGACCAGTCAGGTCACCAGGAACGATGAAGTAGTCTTGAGCTGTCTTCTCGTAAAGCAGTGTCCAGAAGGCATCTTTGGTTTCTGCACTCAGGCCAGTTTGTGGAGCGCAGACAGTCTGCGATGTAAACAATTTTCATACAGCGATCGTCGTAACGCTGTACCTCAGAGACGGAACCATCGAATTTCGCTGATATGACAATGCCGACGCCATTAGCTGTTCTGCGGGTACGTTGTATATCAGTTTGTAACCACAACCAATATGATACGACTTTTGCCCACTCCACCTTCTTTCTTTCACTGCACAGATATCGATACTTCCCTTTTCGCGGGTCTTAGCTGGTTCGCTGCGCCGTCCATAGTCCCAACTTTCCGTGATGCGAGACTGATTCTGTGGGCTCCCTTGTTTAGCCGTCGCCGCCCTTGCGACGGTAACACCGCGTACTTGCCACGCTGATTCATCCTTGTCAGTGTACGTCGCTTTCGGGGGTTGCACTGACAGTGGTACCGAATCCTTGCAACAGCGTTTCTATAAGGAGGTGACAGAGGTTTTACGACTGGCTTATCACAAAACTTGTCACCAAGCAATTTAGAAACTATTGCCAGCATGAAGTTAGGCCACTCCTGACATGGAAAACGGACACCTTGAGTAGCCGCTCCTCTGTAGAACAGACGCTCTTTTTCTTTTTCTTTTCTTTTTTTTTTTTTTTTTGAGTTATCTGCCATCTGCACCATACCGATGGTCTCCATCCATGTCCGCTGTAGTTGCCATTTAGGACTTCTTTTTGGTGAAAGATGTTTCATCTGCCCCTTCCATCATTGAAAGGTGGCTACACTGAGCCACTGCGCCAGAGATTGCGCCAAAGAGTACTATTAAGCCGCCTCCTCAGTGCGTGTTTAGAGCTCGTAGTGGTCAGTGCTAGGAGAGAGCTCGTAGAAGTCAGTGCCTGTTAAGAACTCGTAGAAGTCAGTGCGTGGGCAGAGCTCGTAGAAGACAGTCTGTGTTGAGATGTGCTAGTGGGCACTGCTTGTCGTGAAGTCGGAGTGAGATGTGATAGTGGAGAGTGTTGTTCCATGTTTTATGCAGTTATCTGATGGGAGAGATAGCAGATGTTATTCTAATGGAAATACTGTAACGATCAGAATGCTTTTCGTCAATATATATGAAGGTAAAATATTACGTGTTTTTTCATTATTTCCATGTTTTAAATAATGCGTCATGACAGGTTCAGTCAACAAAGCATCTGGCTTGTGTTCTTGTATTAGAGTGTAATTCTGGTTTTCTTGAGTAATTATGGTATTTTTATTTCCTTTAGTTACTTCTGTATAAATGGTATTTAAAATTCTTGTCCTGTTGAAGAAGAACTGTGCCAGATGTGCGTTGAGTCATACTCCCACATACAGAACAGCCACACTTGTGCTTTGTTGGGTTAGTAGGTTTTATAGTTGCTGGGGACTTAATTAATTAATTGTGTTAACGAAAAATTTCATTTAATTCTTGTTGTTCTTTGCAGTCAGATAGCGTAATAATACTGGTCAGGGCCAACCGTTTACGAGACACAGCGTAATAGGACTTACAGCGATTAAAAACAAAAAGTATTTGCAAACTTATTTAATTAAGACCCCATGCACGTGGCGACCCTGCCAGGATCGTCCCTTGGAATTCTTCTGATGTAAAAATAGTAGATGGTAGTATTGTTGTAGTAATTTGTAGTTAGTAATTGTAGTCTATTTTGCATGTGTAGATTTGGTAATTGGCATTCTTCTAATGGTATTTTTCAAAATTTAATTTTTATTGCCTTGTATACGCGTTTGACAATTTTGTGCAATTATTTCAATTGTTCGTTAATCGTGTTTGAGGGAAACATCTCGTGTGAATAGTATTGTTGGAGATAAGGAGTCATTGTGTGTGATTTTCGAACAGTGACGAAATTTTCTATGTTTTGTAAATGATTACGCGATCAATGAAAAAGGCAAAAATGATGAATAGTGAGAATAACGAAATTGTTGACATGGCGAACTCGCCAACAGAGGAAAACAGTATGGTGGATAATGGAGTTGAAAACAATGTAATAAGTCGGGAAAATAGTCCGGAACCATTTCTAAATTTTTCTCAATCAGAAAATTCACAGAATACGAGATTAATGACAGAAGATTCTGGAATAGTATCGAACACAGATAGCCTTATGGCTATGCAGAAGGAAGTTAGTTTTGTGGGAAACGTTAGGGGCGAAAGGAATTTCGAACAAGTTAATATGGAGCAGTTGATGAGTGTAATATTAAATTTTCAATCTGAATTAAAAACAGAGATAGGAACAATTAAAACTGGTATGGGAACAATGGAAACACGGATGGGAACAATGGAATCACGGTTAGACTCAGTGGGATCACAGTTACGATCTGAATTAAAAACAGATAGGGGAACAATGGAAACACGGTTAGACTCACTGGGATCACAGTTGGGATCACAAATAGGAACAATTAAAACAGAGATGGAAACAATGGAAACACGGATAGATTCACGAATAGGGACATGTTTCAAAAATATGAAAGATGAATTAAAGAAAGAAATCAGAGAAGAAGTACAACCAATTTTGAATGCTCACAATAATAGATTAATTGCAGTAGAAATCAGACAAAGGGAACAGGATAGAGAACAGGAAGAAAGAGATCGCGTGATAGTACAGAAATTTTCAGAGTTAAATTTACAGTGTGCAAACGATAAGGAAGAAATATTTGAGAGAATCGAGGAATCCGTACCAAATGACAGAATAAATAACTTAACACAACAATGTGAACAGTTCACTACCAAATGTGTCAATACTGAAACCCGAGTCGCGACACTTACGGAAGACGTAAATAAACAGAAAGAACAATTAGGTGACTTATCGGAAAGAGTTGAGGAAATTTCAGATAAACTGACAAATCTTAGTTTACATGGGGACAGAGATTCGGATGATATAGTTCCATTACCATTCGCAGAAACCGAAGAGTACCAGAGCATAAATAAACATGTTGAAAATCAGGGAAAATTTAATGAACGCGTTAAAAGGGAAGTTGAGGCATTACGAAAGCAAGTCAAACAGATCGAAGGCGAAATTGTAGGAAAAGATAGCAGAAGAAATTTAGAATCACAGGTAGCAGAGGGGTTTGAAGAAAATAATTTGTTTCATTTACGGGATGCTACAAGAGAGCGCCAGGCGCGCGAACTTTACAATAATCGACATTCGGACTGGGACAGACGCGGTAGGTCTTTGTCGCCACGAGGCGAGAGTTTTGACTATAAACACTTTTTGACTGTTCGGAAATTTAAGATCTTCCGCAATTCTAAGAATGACATACATCCATGTGCATGGTTAGATCAATTTATGTACGCACTCCCACCAAATTGGCCACTAAGTCACAAACCGGAATTTATGTGTGGATATTTAGAAAACGAACCGGCGACGCGGATGCGCGCACTCATTAGAGATTGTAATAATCTGAATGACTTCTATCATGCATTCCTATCGGCATATTGGTCCGAAAACACGCAAGACAGAGTCAAACACAGTCTTATTATGCAGCGTACCTTTAAACAGTCTGAGTTCCGTACGCCAGCGGAATATTTTGAAGACATGATTCGAAAGAATCAGTTCCTTTCCAACCCTTACAGCCCGACTGAATTAATTCGCATTTGTTTAACTAAGCTGCCACAATCCATAAGACAAATTGCTTTAGCTGGAAGATGTAAAGACGACATTGAGACTTTTAAGACTTTGTTGCAAGAACTCGAGTATGACAACGACGATGGGACTTCCTGTAATTTTTTCAGTAACAGTAATTACAATAGATTTTCAGAGAAAAGGGATAGTGATCGGAACGGGCGTTATATGGGTAATGTTGAGAATGACAGACGTAACAGACAGGACAATAGATACCAGCCCTATGACAATAACAGACGTTCCAACAGAAATTACACAGACAATTACAATAGCGGTAATTCGTACCGGAATGATCAATCATACGGAAACAGTAATCGGTATCATCAGGACAGAAATTATTCAAACAGTAATAGAAATTCTTACTACAGAAATAATCAGGGTAGTAGATACAACAATAATTTCAGAAATGACAGTCGAAATTACACAAGAAGTAGTTATGCAGACAGACAGGAAAACAGAAATTTTAATAACAGACACAGCCAAGAATTAGCATCTAACAGACAGGAAGGACCTAATTGGCATCCTCCACGTGACAGAACTTCAGAAAGACAAGTGCAAATCGTAGAAATTGATCCGCGAAATGACGGGAATAATCAAAGACGTGACGCAAACAATCGACAATGATTTGCAGCTTCGGCTTCTGGCAGCAATATAGACGGTTCAGAAAGTAATGACAATACGACTTTACACTACGTACGCCTGGAAGACATGAGAGACATTTTGCTAGACGAAAAGGAAAATAATGTAGACGCATTTTTACACCCTGTTATTGAAGTATGTGTCGGTAAGAATAAGTTCACTGCAGTTTTAGATTCTGGGAGCCCATTGAATGTCATTAGTGAATCAGTTTTTCGTATATGTGAAAGAAATATTGCCTGTCCTGTGTTACCTATTTCAAAAACTACAATTCGAGGAGCGATTTCTGGAAAAAGTGTGAAAGTCAAACAACAGACCAATTTAAATTTCATTTGTCAAGGATACGAATTTTCTGCTAATTTTATTATTGTTCCATTACTCAATACCCAAATTATATTAGGTATGGAATTTCTTAACGCACATAAGGCAATTTTGAACTTTAAAGAAGGAAGTGTGAATTTGACTGTTGCCGGAATGCCGATATGTTTGAAATTTTTCGAGTGTTTCACAAGATCTGAATCAGATACAAAATGTTTAATGTTTCTTACTTCTGATGTTTTCGTTGAGCATTATGACGACAATGTGTTCATTCATGACAATGACAATAGATACAGAGACGCGATGGATGAGATAATTAATAGCGAAGAATTAATTAATGAAAAGGTTAAGAAAGCTGAAGTGCCAGATGACGTTGCAAGAGAAGAGCTGCACCAAATTTTGACTTCACATGCTACAGTGTTTAGTCATCACACAGGAACTATACAAGGCCTACAATATTTATTTAAAGTAAAAGAACACACACCATTTCGCGGGAAAACGTACGCTATTCCTTTGGCTTACAGAGACAAAGTTAAGAATGAACTTCAGTACATGTTAGATCAGGGCATTATTGAGCCTGCAGTCAGTCCTTATACTAGCCCATTACACGTTGTTCTTAAAAAGGATGGGTCAATTCGTTTGGTTTTGGATTCCAGACAGATAAATAATATCATAATTCCTGAAACTGACCGCCCACAAAATTTAGATGAACTTCTTCAACATTTTCATGGAATTAAAGTTTTATCCACGATTGATATGCGCGCAAATTTTTGGCAAATAGAACTCCACCCTGATTGTAGAAAATATACTGCCTTTTTAGCCTTTGGTAACTGTTACCAGTTTCGGAAATTACCGTTTGGACTTACTGTATCTTCAGCAGCATTCATTCGTCGTTTAAATGAAATTTTACCTGTTTATCTTCGTAACAACATTACTTCATATGTTGACGATATTCTTATTGGTAAACGTTCTTGGAGTGAGCACAACAAAATTTTAGATTCATTGTTACGTATTTTTGCACGAGTTGGCATTACAGTAAACTTGGAAAAATCTGAATTTGGTCGTTCTCAGGTGAAATTTCTCGGTCACATTATTACTACAGAAGGTATTCTTCCTGATCCAGAAAAATTAGACGCTATTCGTAACTATGCTGTTCCTACCACAAAACGTGATGTTCGTAGTTTCCTTGGTGTCTGTAATTTTCTTCGACGCTTTGTTAAATTGGACGATTTGGCCACACCTCGTTAATGTGAACTATCCGGAAAGAAATCTAATTGGTGTTGGGATGAGGAAGCTCAGTCAGAATTTGAACAGCTTCGTGATGCTTTAGTTGCTGCTCCACTTCTTTCACATCCGGATTTATCTAAAGAATTTTGTTTGGCAACGGACTCATCATACAAGGGCCTAGGGGCACATTTATTTCAAGAGATAGAAGAAGACGGCGTTGTAGTACAGAAAACTATTGCATTTGGAAGTCGTGTTCTTTCTAAATCAGAAAAGAATTATTCGATTACGGAACTTGAAGCTTTGGCTGTTGTTTGGGCTTTTACAAAATTTCGGACATTTTTGTTTGGCAGACATACTAAGGTTTACACCGATCATCGAGCTCTGGAATTTCTTATGTCAACAAAATTAACTCACGGCAGATTGTCACGATGCGCGTTGTATCTACAGGAATTTGACTTTAGTATTGTTTACATACAGGGTTCTTCAAATATTGTTGCTTATGCTTTATCACGTGCGCCTATGGGTTTGAAACAAAGTGCTGAAGAGGATTGCATAGAAAACAATTATTGTTTGATGTATATTCAAGGTGTTGCGTTTGAGAACTTTATTTCGTCTTCGCTCCAGGAGCAAAATAAGGATCCAATCTGGAAGGACATTAAGGAGAAGTGGAGGAGAAAGGAAAGCGTGGCGATTAGACAGCATTATTTAGTCCGCAATGACATTCTTTTTAAACGAAAATCGGTCGACAACTCCGTTTGGTTAGTTTGTATTCCTGATGAGTGGATCAATAAATTGATTTGGTATACGCATTTCAGTTATGCACACTTCGGTCCCAGAAAATGCTTTCATAAATTACGAGAAAATTGCTACTTCAGTAATATGGAAAAACGTATTCGATCTGTTCTGGCCAAATGCAAATTATGTCAAAAGGCTAAGCCGCCAACAGTTTCTCACAGAGCACCGTTGTTTCCTATCATTCCTACGAAATTAAAGGAGATGGCTGCAGTTGATTTGTTCGGTCCAGTGGTTCGATCTACTAATGGTTTTGCGTACATTTTCGTAGCAGTGGAATTGACGTCAAAGTATGTATGTTTTACACCTTTACGCAAAGCAACAGCTCGTTCAGTATCTAACGCTTTTATCAAACATTTTCTTAAAGAAGTTGGTCATGTTGATAAGGTTATATCAGATAATGGATCACAGTTTCGTTCTAAAATTTGGCTTCGTACTCTACAGCGTCGTCAAATTAAACCAATTTTCATTTCACTTTTTCACCCCCAATCTAACGCTTCAGAGAGATGGATGAAGGAAATCAATAAATTATGCCGTCTTTATTGTCATCAGAATCACAGAACTTGGGATCAGTATCTTCATATATTTCAAAACATTCTGAATGAACTCTCTAATGATTCAACTTCTTTACCGCCTATACTGGTATTAAAAAACAAAGCACCGACAAATCGCATTTCTGAAATCGTCCCTTTTCCGCCTTCACGGAAACTGCGGCATTCTGAAGTTGTCAACCTGGCTCTACGAAATATTGCATCTGCGGCTGCTAGAAGAGAGAAATCAGCTAAGCGTCCTGGTCGCTCAAAAATCTTGTCAGTTGGTCAGAAGGTGTTAATTAAGTCCCACCGTTTGTCTCACAAAGGAAAAGGCTTGTGTCGCAAATTTTTTCTGCTTTATAACGGTCCATATAGAATTCGCAAAATTATTCATGATAACACTGTCGAAGTAGAAACTCTTAAATCTCGACGCTCTAAAGGAATACATCATATATCCAACGTAAAAATTTTTGTGGAATGACATACTTTTGAGAAACCAACAGCTAGATGTAAACACGCAGAGAATACAAGGATACCGCGCTGTGTTTTGGCGGCGGCATATACTCAAAGCAACAGTCAAGTCTGCGCGCCGCATAAAGCAGTCGTTGACCGCGAACAATTGCTTCCTACGTCACGCGCCTACAGCTGATCGAGCGCTCAGTGCGAATGCACTGACAGCCGTAAACAAATACACAGTTTAATTTCTCCGACTAAATTCAGTATAAAGCTATAGTGACTTGATGAATTATGTTATTAACATTCAGTATTTTTCAGGATACGATTCTATAAAATATTTAAGGACTTCAGGTAAATTCTGTGTGTCTCCGACGTTAAGAGGACTTGCTATCGAGAAAATTTCAGAAAGAATGTATTTCCAAGAAGAAACTAATAAACTAAAAAGGTAACTATTAATTGAGTTTATTTTTTCAGGTAACATATTTCCACTTAGGTACGTACTTTAGACGTAATTTGCTGCTCGCGATTACGTGATTCATACTTTGTGCTAAATTTCATGTTCTATGAATTTACTTGTGAAGCGACGTGCTTGCGTACGTTAACTGATTTTGACAATGATTATTAATGAACTGGGTTGTAACTTGTGTATATTATGCATCGCTTGGCTACACTGCTTTTTCACTGATGTCTTATTTTTTTTTAATTATGTGCCTGCTGTGCTTATTTATTTAAATTGTAATTGTCACCTGATTTATTGTGCTGATGTGGTTAGGTATGTAAGCTATACTTTGTGATTTATCTGCTTGCGCCTTCATGTTTACTTAATAGGAGGACATATGAACATTTATTTGCTTATGCTGATATGATGCTAATGACATGTTTACTGCTCTGCGTATGGATTGCATATTTACACATTTCTGTTTTGTTGTCATAACTATTCTTTAATTTGGTATATAGCAATGCTGATGTACAGTGTACGAACATAGAGTTTAGGTTACAGTATGGTATTAATTATAGATTGTTCGCTTGGCAGAGCCTCGTTGTAGGAATTGTGCTGCATCCACTTGTTGACATTCTGTTCACTACTGGTATATTTACTCGCTATTGCTTGTTTTGCTTACGCTCAGTGCCTTATATTTTAAGATAAGAAAATGAACTGCTATAATTCGACGAACGACATTGATACAAAGAACTTCGTAGAAGTGACATGAGCTGAGGTTTTATGGAAGCTGTATAAATTTATGCTAATAGGAAGGAAGCTAACGACATGACGTACCGAAACTAGGTTTAGACCATTGACAGTCATTACACTGCATTTTTCGTGAGCAATTGAAATAGGAAGTGACACTAGACACAAGAAATACTCCACATGTTTGCTTCTGCCATAATTCTTGAAGTGGTGTACACACTGTGAAATATTATGATCATTCACATTCCGTAATTGTACTTAATTATTGAGAGTTATTCGAACTAAGTCTGTTAGAGGTCACATATGCATTTCTTTGTTTATAATTCATAATGAGCAGAAGATTTGGGTCAGATGGATTACACAGAGGTTGTGTGTTGGCAATGTGTCTTCAGATTGTATGGGATGATGAGGTTTGCATTAGGATTTTATCTGTACTTGTTCGAGGAGACTGACTAGAGAAAAGAGTTGTTATGGAAGTGAAATGATATTGGTAATAAGGTTCATATTTATCGACGTATTAAAGAGGTATTAATGAGGTATAGAGATTATATGAAGTTGATGATTATTGGAGTTTTTGTAGACAAGAGGTAAGGTAAATGATATTGATGATAAGATTTATATGTATCGACGTAATAAGTATTAATGAAGTATTGAGATTATGTGATGCTGATGATTATTGGAGTTTTGGTGTATAAGAGGTAAAGTAAGTGAGGAGCATATTTTTTTTTTTTTTTTGTTGGTCTTATGGAACAAGGAGGATGAAGATAGCAGACTAGAACACTTAAGTAGAAGGAAGATAGTCTATACACACACTTTGTTAAATCACTAAGCAGTATATACTTATTTTTGAAGAGAGGAAGTATTTGCATATCTTGGCTCACTGACAGTTGTTCAACAACAGTACATTTGATCTGGCTTGGCAAACACTGGTCTTGACATGATGACTATGACGTTGACTTAACTATTATTGACTGTGATACATTGCTGCCATTACTACTAGATACACATGATGCACATCAGATTTTGACAGAATTGCATTTACACAGTTAACACTATTCAGTTACACAGTAGTACTTAATGTGGATGAAAGATGAATGAGTGTGTTTTGTGTGTTTTCCTTTCCTAATCCTACCCACCTATCTCGTAAATATTATTGTATTTGTTTGTAGTGGCTTGCACTGACACCCATAAATATTATAGGTTTACTGATATTTGAGTATTTGTAATAGTTAATATGACAATTATCTGACATCTTTTGTGTGTTTATTAGAATTTGTATGTTTAGTGTAAAAGCATTTGTATGTGTATTCAAACTATTGTTCATGCCTGAACTGTCTGATTAGTGAAGGTGAATATTATGGACTGTTACCTGCACTTTTCAACGTAATGTGTGACACTTAGGAATGATTAATTTCTGCTGATGAACTGTCTGATCAGTGATAGTGAATATTATGGACTGTTACTTGTACTTTATCTACATGATTGGTGTCACTAGGACATGTCTAATTTCTGCTGATGAACTGTGTGATCAGTGATAGTGAATATCTTGGACTGTTCTCTGCACCTGCTCAGTATTGCTGGGTGCCACTAATGGAACTACTTCTACTGAAATGATGTCACTTGTTGGTGTCTGCACCTGCTCTCAACATTGCTGAGTGCAACTGATGGACTACTTCTACTGAAATGATGTCACTTGTTGGAGTCTGCACCTGCTCTCAACATTGCTGAATGCAACTGATGGACTGCTTCTACTGAAATGATGTCACTTGTTGGTGTCTGTACCTGCTAAACTTTACTGGGTGCCACAGATGGAACTGCTTCTGCTGAAATGATGTCACTTGTTGGTGTCTGCACCTGCTCTCAACATTGCTGAGTGCAACTGATGGACTACTTCTACTGAAATGATGTCACTTGTTGGTGTCTGCACCTGCTCTCAACATTGCTGGGTGCAACTGATGAACTGTTTCTACTGAAATGATGTCACTTGTTGGTGTCTGCACCTGCTCAGTATTGCTGGGTGCCACTAATGGAACTACTTCTACTGAAATGATGTCATTTGTTGGTGTCTGCACCTGCTCAACATTGCTGGGTGCAACTAAGGAACTGTTTCTACTGAAATGAAGTCACTTGTTCCTGTCTGCACCTACTCAACATTGCTGGGTGCAACTGATGAACTGTTTCTACTGAAATGAAGTCACTTGTTGCTGTCTGCAACTACTCAACATTGCTGGGTGCAACTGATGGACTACTCCTACTGAAATGATGTCACTTGTTGGTGTCTGCACCTGCTCAACATTGCTGGGTGCAACTGATGAACTGTTTCTACTGAAATGAAGTCACTTGTTGCTGTCTGCACCTGCTCAACATTGCTGGGTGCAACTGATGGACTGCTTCTACTGAACTAATGTGTCTTGTTGCTGGGTGTACCTGCTAAACTTTCCTGGTGCCACTGATGGACTGCTTCTACTGAAAAGATGTCACCTGTTGGTGTCTTTTTTTTGTATAAACTAATCATTGAAAGCATTTTATGTGAACATTTGTATAAACTGATTTTTTGTGTATTGTGTAAACTATTATGTAAAGCCACATGTATGAAAAAATTTGTATTGCTTACTGTATTTTATATATTAGGTTATTGAAAGGTCAGTGCAAAGCCAAAATTTTAATAATTATGTGATATTTAGGTATTAATATTATCTTTATTTTTGTCTGTATTTTTGTGGACGAATTTGGTGGTATTTTCACCACCAATGCTGGCAAAAATACCATCAAATTCTGGCCTGTGGAGGAGGGGCATATGAAAGGTGGCTACGCTGAGCCACTGCGCCAGAGATTGCGCCAAAGAGTACTATTAAGCCGCCTCCTCAGTGCGTGTTTAGAGCTCGTAGTGGTCAGTGCTAGGAGAGCGCTCGTAGAAGTCAGTGCCTGTTAAGAACTCGTAGAAGTCAGTGCGTGGGCAGAGCTCGTAGAAGACAGTCTGTGTTGAGATGTGCTAGTGGGCACTGCTTGTCGTGAAGTCGGAGTGAGATGTGATAGTGGAGAGTGTTGTTCCATGTTTTATGCAGTTATCTGATGGGAGAGATAGCAGATGTTATTCTAATGGAAATACTGTAACGATCAGAATGCTTTTCGTCAATGTATATGAAGGTAAAATATTACGTGCTTTTTCATTATTTCCATGTTTTAAATAATGCGTCATGACAGGTTCAGTCAACAAAGCATCTGGCTTGTGTTGTTGTATTAGAGTGTAATTCTGGTTTTCTTGAGTAATTATGGTATTTTTATTTCCTTTAGTTACTTCTGTATAAATGGTATTTAAAATTCTTGTCTTGTTGAAGAAAAACTGTGCCAGATGTGCGTTGAGTCATACTCCCACATACAGAACAGCTACACTTGTGCTTTGTTGGTTTAGTAGGTTTTATAGTTGCTGGGGACTTAATTAATTAATTGTGTTAACGAAAAATTTCATTTAATTCTTGTTGTTCTTTGCAGTCAGATAGCGTAATAATACTGGTCAGGGCCAACCGTTTACGAGACACAGCGTAATAGGACTTACAGCGATTAAAAACAAAAAGTATTTGCAAACTTATTTAATTAAGACCCCCTGCATCATTGAGGCGTTACAAACTGTCCTCAGCCGGCCGCTGTGGCCGAGCGGTTCTAGGTGGCTCAGTCCGAAACCACGCGGCTGCTACGGTCGCAGGTTCGAATCCTGCCTCGGGCATGGATGTGTGTGATGTCCGTAGGTTAGTTAGGTTTAAGTAGTTCTAAGTCTAGGGGACTGATGGCCTCAGATGTTAAGTCTCATATTTCCTAGAGCCACTTGAATTTGAAACTATCCTCTTTCGTTTTCCAAGCCGTTGACCATCCAGCCTGAGAAGCAGAGGTTGTAAAATGGAAAGGCAACCTAGCCCTAGAGACCTAATACTGTCGGAATCGGAAAACAACAGGAGGAAGCTGAGGATGGCCAGATAGGAAAGATAAAAACAGAGGAGCCTGGTATAAGTAAGTGGAAGCATTCACAGAGTCAGCTCGGGACTCGGTGGTCACCAGCCACGTACGCACTAGATGTGAGTCCCTGGAGGAAGTCCTGACATCCAACACGAGTAAAATAATGTTTAATATATGTGTTTTATTTGTTAAAACGACATGAATTTATGAAAGGAGAATGAAATGATGTAGCTGCACATAATTTGCTTGCGTATTCGCTGCAGCTATTTTATACTTGGTGTCCATCCACACAGATTTTGATTCTAAGAATCCCTTAAGGTACTGCTGTGATGATTCTCCAGAAAAGGTGTGGACTTTGAGATCGTCTTGCCGGGCTTAATTGTCCAATATTTTGCAAATTTTGCCGACTTCGTGTGGTTTCTAGAGAATACGATGAAGAAGTAATCTCTTTTCATCCACCATTAAACTTATTTAAATACGGTATTTCCAAGATTATCAGTGTGTATGACGTGCATTAAACTTCTTTACAGCAATCACATAATTTCCAGTGTTGGCGATATTTTCTTTTTCACTGTTATTTTTGTGCATAGCCTACGCAAGTAGAAACGATTTTAAGTTGCCGTCAGTTTGGAGTCTTTTTAAGGCCTTTTCAGTGGTCTTGTCAATCTTAATTGCTGATTTCTTTCTTCTTTTCCCGTCGGTATTCAAAAATAGTCGGTTAGGCTGGCTGTAGTATTCTGCGTCTTCTCGTATATCTGTTGTTAATGAGTGAAAATTTCGATGAACTTTTGGTATTAACGTAGTTATCCTTCGGCTTATCCTTCACAGATGTTGTTAGTGCGATGACGCCTTCCACTGCAACTCCACCAGCAGGTAGTCGGGGACAGGACGCTGTACCCCACCTCTGGAACAGCCTGTTTCGAGGTCCATTACCTGAAGTGTCTGGTGCTCTGTACAAATGTCAATACATTCCATCTCTGCACAAAAGCCACCCTACACGACTGTCACGAACTCCTGAGGAACTGCCGAAGAGAAAGGAATAAGCTGCTCCTGATCAGGCGCAAATCCAAGGGTGGGGTGTACAGGTATGGGGCTGGAGGGTTATATTTTTACATACGTCGACTTATAAACGTCACAGCTGTCTTTCGGCGAAAAAAGTACCCACAAAACTTGAAAATGTCAAGGAATTCTACTAAAATACAAGCTATGTTTGACACAAGAAGCTATTCAGCTACTTGCAAGTGGGCGTGCTCACGTGGATGGGCTTGCAAGCTGGTTGGTAATGTTCCAGTCAACAAATTCGACACAGTTCGTGCATCCACAGCTACAACCGACAAAGCACAGGAACCTGAGTAAAGCCTTGTTTACACCGAGACATACGATGCGAAACGCGTTCCTTCAAACCAGCGTTACGCAAATTTCTTAAATGGCTGTCTACACGGCGGCATCGACATCAATGTTCACTTCAGTTTTGATGTTTTATAAGTACCGAGCACCATCCACCATTTTCGTCTCTGAAATGAAAATTGTTGTAGTTATATTGGCAGTGATGGTGTTCAAGCTTGACTGCTTGAAACCAATACAAAAGAAATGGAACGGACGTGTTTAAATTCGTGATTGCAAAAGAGAAGATGTGCTCAGTCATGAAATGTTGGTAGATTATTCCAGGAACTATTCCAACCACCTGAGAATGACATCAGAACAATTCACTGATCTTATCACTTCAATATGCTACAAAGAAACAAGATACACTAAGAATGAATCTTCGTATGT
The DNA here is from genome assembly GCF_021461395.2 of Schistocerca americana. Taxonomy (NCBI): domain Eukaryota; kingdom Metazoa; phylum Arthropoda; class Insecta; order Orthoptera; family Acrididae; genus Schistocerca; species Schistocerca americana. The sequence goes on along the minus strand of NC_060122.1, from coordinate 549,050,439 downwards.
GTTATTATTTCTTGCAGAATGCATTTAGGTCGTCAATCCTTCGATGCTTATATGACAAAATACTTAAAGTGGATATGGAAAACGTTCAAAATGTCAAAATCTCTTATTTTCAACAAATGCGTTTTCATTGCTATTGTGTTCACGGTATTTTGTTGCATGTCTGTCTTTTGCCTGATCCAGGTACAAAACCATGGAGAAAGGCTTCCAAACATGCGTTCGTAGATGGTGCATGGTCTTTGTGGCAAGCTGTGCTTCCCTCTGAAGTTCCAAAAGTTAAAAGATATTTGAAGTAATTCTTTTTATTACAATTCTGACAGTTAAAACTTACTCGTGTATTTCTGCACTTACATTATCACAAATAAAATGTAGTGTCTCTGTATTAATAGCACTTGAACATAAATTTTCTTCCGCTATTTCTTCGAAAACTCACATTTCTCTCACTGTAGCTATGTACGAAACACAAGAAGATTTTTGCAAAGAAGAAAACTGCAGCCAGCCACTGTTAATAATGCTATTTGTTTACATAAATAGCGCCGTTAGCTGTTTCGAACCGACAGGTTGTTCTCCAGAGGGTTGTTCACATTTACACTGCATTTATTGTTGTTTACATTAGCTGTTTGAGAAAAAAATTAGCCAACAACAAATATAACATAATCGCGAGCAGGCCGTCAGAAGATGAATCTGTCGGTTCAAAAAAGGTAATGGCGCTGTTGTGTGAACAACTTGTATTATTAACAGTGGCTAGCTGCGGTTTTCTTCTTTGCTAAATCAAACTCGTAAAAGTTTTCCTATTGGCACCTATAACTAGTCAGTATCCTGGTATGGCACTGAGATGTTCGTAATAAAATATTTATCTTCTGATTTGTTTACAATTCTGTTTCTTACGGTGATGCGGTGAGAGCATAATTCTGTGGTAACAAATATCTTTTTTGAATACAAATAATTTCTGTGAAAACGTAAGTACTTTTTTATTTTGCTAACGTACAGTATGTCACATTTGACGTTTAAAATGTTTTCTTTTTCCACTCTGCAGTTGTCTAAGTGCAGCAAGGCGTCGCATTTTTTCCTTGTGATAATTACCACTGCCTAACAATGGAAATGTTTCGGGTTCAAAAATAGCTTATTGTTGTGTATATAAACGTGCTCAATTCAAAACTCATCACACCAATGACCAATTAGCTCTTGTTTTGGACGTACAATATCAAGTAATTTTTTCTCGCTCTACGTTTTTAGTTTGGGGTATTTTTGTTTTCGGAGTTGACACACCTGTTAAATGACAAAACAAAACGTTCTCCAGGTGTTTGTAATTTACAGTCCAGCGATGGACAAAGTAATTCTGTTTATACTCATTTTACTAAGGTTTGAAGCTCCTCTTGATGTTCTCCTGTGTATGCGATTTAAAAATTGGGTTGTTTTGGAAATCAGCCTTATGCAAGGACAATTAGTTTACTTTTTATATTTATCCGGACATGTTTCGACACATATGTGTCATCTTCTGTAGATCTAATTTTTATTTCTGTAAAGTACAATATCAAATTTGTAATGATTTAACTATTTTAGGCCTAAGAATTATAATATGTGCAATTTGCTTTGTTTTGGTAAGACGCTCACTTTAAAATTACATCGTTAAATGAACTGCATTATTATACACCTTTTTTGTGCTCATTTTCGTCGTTTTTTTACAGCATGTCATCTGCAAACTATCCATGCAAGTGACACAATGTCAAAAAAAAACACCAAAAAGAACACAAAAAACGATGTATAATAATGCATTTCATTTAGCGATGTAATTTCTAAGTGAGCGTCTTACCAAAACAAAGCAAATTGCACATATTATAATTCTTAGGCCTACAACAGTTAAATTATTATAAGTTTGATGTTGTACTTTACGAAATAAAAATTTGACCCACAGAAAATGACACATAGGTATCGCAACATGTCTGGGTAAATGTAAAAAATAACCTAATTGTGTTTTCATAAGGCTGATTTTCAAAACAACCCAGTTCTGTTAATGTAACTATTCTCTCTGAGATATTATTGAACTACAGTAGCTCAACTTAACTGTGTACTTCATGTTCAATGTTAAAGTATCACAAAATAAAAGCACTTGGGAAAATCCTTAAACTAATAAATTAGAAATCAAAATTTAATAATTGTATTCCCTACAACACAAACTTTCATTCTATTTATCAGAATGGGCTGAGCGCTTTCTGTTTTAATTCAGGCCTCTACATGGGAAGCACTAAAGATTTAAAGTATTCCCATTAACTGCGTTTACATGTGACACATCTTCCAGAAGACGAAAACCGAATTTTGGAAACCGCTTTTCGCGTACGTGTTTACATGTTAACGTCTGAAGCGGATTTGCTAGCCCTGTTAACTACGGCGCCTTGAAAAAGCTTATACAGTTTATGATTTAGTCAGCACAATCATTATTTCTCTTCAATGAGACGAGGTGTAATATTTCTACTTGTCCTTCACTGTACAAAAAGCCACTCCGTCCATATTAGCCGAAAAGTTTTCAAAACAAGACGAAACCTGACAGCCCAAGCATGTTTCAATATCAAATGCGTTTACATGGGACCTAAAATATATTACGGAATTGGAAAACCAGCAAACAGAAGCGGATTTCCTGAATCGATTTTGAAGTGTTTACATGACCACCCAGAAGAAATATCGGGAAATCGGTTTACGTAATCCGGTTATTAGAGGCCCTTGTAAACTGGGTGGTTGTTACCAAGAGCGTTTATCTGTTTCCTGCTTCTTTTTCTTATTTGATACGGTAGGGAAAAAGGAAAAACTCGTTCTCATTTAATAGTTCACAATAATTAATTCTTAGAATTGGGAAAAATATTTAGATACAGAATATACTTAAATGAACTACGTGAACTTACGGCACGATTTCGATTTTCCGATTAGACGCGGTTCACAGAGTTCACTGTTAAGAGTTGAGAACTACGGACGTTTAGGTCCTGGGAGCGGAGTGTACTCAGTATCAAGGGAGGGAAATTTGTTCAAGAGCTTTCCCACTTCCAATAGGTACGAGAAGTGAAGAGTAAAAGATCTATAGTTCACTAAAAGAAAGACCGCTCCGAACAGTTCCTATCCCAGAATAGTTTATCTGAACTAATTCGTTCATGAATTACACATCCTAAAGTTAGAGACATTATTACTGTTGCTGTGACTGTGAGCTTCATTCGGTTGTCGTTAGTGCAGAGCTTCTGATTTTCGATTGCTTCTTAAGTGTAAAATTGGTCAAAGCACAATGTCACGAAAATTATAAACTGAGTGAATATATTTTGCTACATTCGTGGTCAAGTAACATTTTCATCGCAGGAACACTATCCCATATATCTTGTGAAAACTGTGTATCAACATTATTTTGCTATGAAGGTAGGGGATCAGACTGAGACACAGGCTCCACATATATGTTCCAACTCTTGTTCAGGTGTGCTACGAGAATGGCTGAACAACAAAACGACTATGGTTTTTACTGTGGGTGTCGTTTGACAGGAGACTGCAAACCATGTAGATAACTTCTATTTTTTCTTGACTCCAGCTACAAAGGCAGAATTGTCGATGAAGAAAAGAGGAACAGTTTAGTGCCCTAATCTTCCGTCTGTTATTCAGCTTATTCCACGTTCAGATAATTTACCACTTCCTGTTCCACCGCAAAATTACGAGCTTGAAGTTGCAAATCAAGACACGTGGGAAGAAGAACCCAACAAGCCTTCCACACCTCATGAACCTGACTTCACTAAAAAGATGATGGACCACACAAGATCAAGCAAAACTGAATAATGTCATTCGAGACCTTGATTTGTCGAGAAGACTGAACTTACAAGATAAGACTAGGGCAATGAAATGTTCTCCAGCATGATATCAGAATATCAGACATCATTAAAAGTGGGGGTGAGAACAAGTTACCTTTGGGGTTGGGTGTGGGTAGAAATGAAATGGTCGTATGGCATTGTTGGCAGAGAGACCTCATTTGGGAAACAGACTGTTCTCCACCCTCTCGCCCCCCTTTCCCCTAGAACCCAACCCTGTGTTCGTGCCTGCTCCTTATTGCATTGCAATAGATTCTTCATTGTGAATGCTTTAATCTCATGTAGTATTATGTTTCCCTGGTTTCCTTTATTGATGACATATGTCTGTACTTCACAAAACCCATCAGTATTTTCGATACGCTCTTAATGGAACGCGATAGATGTGCAGATGGACATTGCTGCAGGAAATAGAGCTGTTTCTCACTGGAAGCAAGTAACTCATATTTTCTCCATCGCTAACATTCAAGTTCGCATACTGTCCGAGACAATAACACTACAAACAGGAAACCGTTACAATACTCTCATTCTTCCTTTTTAAAACTCAGTACTCATTTCCTTACCAGATATTTCAGTAGTTCAACATGTTTCTCCATTTTAACTGCACAGAATATAAATGGCGAGGCAGAATATGATAGTGTTATTTGCATTACTATCGCTAATTTATGATGGACATGTTTCACTGACAATGGTAGTTGATATAATAAGACAGTGTGTGAACAAAGAGAAGTCATACTTATTCCAACGTCGTTAATTTTTGTTTGTCTGAGTGAACGATAACTCTATCAGTAACACAGCTTCTGTTATTTTTATCAGTCTGCGTCATTACTATTGTTTATCTTCCAAGGATTCTCTACTGTCAAAGTGTACCTAATGTGGAAAAACTAAAAAAGAAGAGAATCAAAGCGTCTGTGATGTTACAAATGCGTGGTGAAAATTAATTGAGTGGACTGATAAGAAAACAGTAAGTCCTCTGCGGAATCGAGGTGGAAAGACATAACGGTACGGTATGTTAACTGTAAGTTGACTGTTGCTAGAGTGGGTTGCAGAGGAAACAAGTCCGGCCCCCAAAAAAACTGCCACGGGGTGTGAAGCTGTAGGAGGAGAACAAGCCCCTCAGTGTAGGCACTTTAATCTGTGGTTCGTTTCCATGAAAGCAGAATTCACATACAGAGATACAGATCACTTAAATGCTGTTCATGATCAGCATAATGTTGCATTGGTACATATTACAGAAATCCTCTGAAGAGCCATTTAAGCCTCAGATATTCACATAAAATACATTCAAAAAATTGTCGAATATTGCAAATTGATAGTAATTACTATGTTAATTACACAACAGTTAATAAAGTTCTAGGTAGAAACCAAATAGAAAACCTACGACTATGTCAAATTCAGGTATACTTCATATTTTTGTTAATGCTGAAACCACTAATTAGATAAATTCTATATATATAATGGAAAATTGTAGTAATCAGATAAGAGGAGTAGGAATTATGGATGACAGCAATTATGTTGATGAGTATTAGGATTTTTGTGTTGATAATATTTTAAATGATATATATGCACATCTTGTCACTGAAACAAATTTTGCAGCCAATAAGTCAAATGTAGAAAGAAGGATGACTTACAAAGATTTTTGTGGGAGTTTTGTGACATTTTTAGCGAAAAGCCATGTAGAGTGAAGCATTACCAAATGCAAACCGAAACTAAGAAATTATGATCCATTCTTTATAAGACCACATAGATACCAATTTGCAAAAGAAAAATAATAGAAAGGGAGCTTCAGGAATTCCAAAAGAGAAGGATAGTAGAAAGGAGCAGCAACCTGTAGAATAATCCACTGGTTGTTGTATCCGCCGGCCGGTGTGGCCAAATGGTTAAAGGCATACAGTCTGGAACCGCGTGGCCGCTACGGTCGCAGGTTCGAATCCTGCCTCGGGCATGGATGTGTGTGATGTCCTTAGGTTAGTTAGGTTTAAGTAGTTCTAAGTTCTAGGGGACTGATGACCTTAGAAGTTAAGTCCCATAGTGCTCAGAGCCATTTGAACCATTTTTTTGTTTTATCCATGTAGATGGAGGTGCGAGGCTAGTACTGAACTCTAGGAATTTAAATAAAGTTTTAGAACGAGGGAGTGATCATCCAGGAAGCAATGAAGAGTTGTTGAATAAATTTGATAGTGCTAGTTTTTTTACCAGTTTAGGCTTGACTTCAGGTTTTCATCACATTACACTTGAGCTGGAGTCTAGCAAATATATTTCATTTCTTTTTAATGGCAAGCCATTTCGGTACAGTGTTGCGTCTTCTGGTCTTGACATTTCTGTTGCTGAGTTTATAAGAGCTTTGGACTATGTATTGAGAAGTGAGCTACTTTCAAAATTAGTCTCTTCTGTTCATGATATTCTAACAACCAGTAAAATTTAGGAAGAACATTTAGAAACATTGAGAGAAGTAGCGAAGAAATTTAGAGAAGAGAGTATGACTTTAAAGCTGGGAAAATGTAGATTTGTAGTGAAACATTAAAATTGAGGAGGGGATTCTGTCAACAGCGATTTGCATCTGGGATGTGATACATCAACTAGTGTATATTTAGGTGTGTATGAATATATCTTTCAAAATGTTCTAGCATGTACCATTTTTGAGTTTTTAAAAGTTTTTTATTTTTCGTATTCACTATTTTGCTTTTTGCTGTTCTTGTGTTTTGATGTTTAATTGTTTGTTTTTAATTTGCAGAGGAGAGCTAGAAGATCTACAAATCGTCAGTAAATGGTTGGTGTGGTAATCCAGTGGTGTGAAAGAGATCCTCAGTGAGTGTTTCCTGTGAAAGACAGTGCAAACTTTTTGTGTTTAAAACTTACATTAAGAAGCATGGCAACTAGTAAATCTCATTGCTGTTCAAACCACCCTGACAACTTTAGTTATGTGTGTGGGAAATTCACTCGAAAGGCCCAAAGAAAACCAGTCACAGATTTGGTTGAGAAGGCAGATAAATTGTGTTTTCAATGTCCTGTTGGTGATCAAGATAAAAATTTTGCACCTCATATTGCCTGCATAGTCTGTACTACAATCTTAACCGAGTGGCTGAAAGGGAAACGCCGAGCCGTACCATTCGCTGTTCCGATGGCGTCGTGTGAGCGTAATGACAATTATTCAGACTGTTACTTCTGTTTTACAAATATTTCAGTACAGTCAAGCAAAATTAGACATAAAATAAAGTATCCAAATGTATCTTCAGTGCATTTGCCTGTGCCCCATGATGAGGGGTTGCCCGTTCCTGTCTCTAACTTGAAAGCCACAAAATCAGATACCATGTCAAGTGAATTAGAAAGTGTTGAACATATAGAAGAGTACTGCCCTCAATATCATATCAATTCGCTTCTGCTCTTTAATCAAAAAGGAATTGAACGATTTGGTTTGCGATCTAAAACTGTGGAAACAGCAAGCTCAACTCTTGAGATCGAGACTGCAACAACGGAACCTTCTAGCACTAGGGACAAAAATTTCCTGTTTCAGATCAAGAGGTGCTTCCTTCGCTCAATATTTCGATATGCAGAATTCAATGTGTCTAAGTAGAGATGTCAATGGTCTGTTGATGCAGCTAAGAGTACAACATAATCCACAGGAGCTGCTTGATCTTCTTTGAAAGCAATTGTGAAGAGCTTTTTGGGTAACAGAAAAGTCAAAAACCTCTGCTAGCACTGTGAATGTTTTTTTGGACAACTGGGGTGTAGAATGTCATTTAAAATTCACTTTTTACATTCTCTATCTTCTGAACTAATTTGGACCTTTCATTGGCATCCTGCCCATATATACACACAAAATAATATTGATTTTAAACGTTATGAATGTGTGTTTTGTTTGACTTAATTGTGTCAATTTTCGCTACTACCATTTTTTATTCTGCTCTGTATCTAGGAAATGTGATGTCATAGAGAAAAGCTGATTTTACCATTGTATTTAGCGTCTCAAAATTAGGTAATTCACCCATTTACAAACCAGATGCAGAAAAAAGGTTTAACTTTATTAAGTAGTGTAGTGATAAGCTTTTGGCCATTGCAGAATTCCCAAAGCCAAAATCAAAAAAGGAACACAGATCCATCTCTGGTTTATTTAATTCTTGTAGAAAGTCTGTTAAATCACGAGCACTTAATGCATGTTGTTTGCATAAAATATTATAGAAAAATAGTATCTGGGAGTGGACTAGTGATTTTTCTACCAGCGTTTGATGAAACTGAACACAAGCTAAGCAAAAGTGTGATATTAAACAGACCAAATTTTTCTTTACCATTTTATTTGGTGACAGATAACATTGATTACAAGCTGGGAGCTCATTTATTTGAAGAAGTTAATTAATAGGAAAACACCATTGTATAAGTTTTGCTAGCAGAATCTTACAAAAATATATAAGAAATTATGTCATTAAAGAAAAAAATCTATAGAATGGGGATTCAATTGGGCACAAAGTAATTGTATACACAGACACAAAGACTTACGTTATATTCAAGACTGCAAATGATATCACCACGGAATTATGAAATGGGCAGTATATGAGTATCTAACAGTTGGATTACACAGTTCAGTATATCAAAGCAGAACAGAATTAATTGCAGATGCATTTTCTAGACTATTGATAGGGGGAGGAGGGTGGAAATGGGAGTGACAATGAAGATAGCTATAGAAATTTCAGAATTATGTGCATTCACGATATTAAAGGGGAAAAAGAGATTGCTAATATTTGTGAACAGCTAAGTAGAAATCAGAATCATGATGGTGGATGGAGGTAGAAAAAAATTCTTTAGGTAAAAGGGTTATGATAAGGTCAGACAGTACTATCAGGTACGTAAAACAATTTTGTTTGGAAGGCAGAATGCAGGAACAGATAGTTGGAAAATCTGCTGACCAGAGCAACATATTGACACCCTTATTAAATATATGCACCACAGTTTTTGACACTTTGGCGCTATGAAACATATCCACAAAATTCAGGAAAATGCCTATTTTAACAGTATTAGTAGGACAGTAGGGAGATGCTTAGCTTCTTATGATAGATGTCAAAGATTTAAGACTACAAATAAAACACAGAGGTTTCATGCAAAGCATTATACCAAAGAACAAGCTAGAACTCACCAGAGTGGATTTATTTGGGCAACTGCCTTGTTCAAAAGAAGACTATACGTAATTATTTGTAATGGTAGATTTTCTTCAAAGCTAGTTAAACTTTATCCTTCGGGAAATGCAACAAGGAAGAACATTATTCACAATATTACTCAAGATTTCTTTCAAAAGGTAGGTACACCAAAAGCTATTCTTTTAGATAACAGAAGCCAGTTGCCATGAAATGTTTGGAAAGATTTTGCTAGAGAAAGGAATGTAAAACACATCCTTATTTCTGTTTATTCACCTTCATGTAATCCAATAGAGATATATGAGAGAAACTTCATGCTTATGTGAGACATATTGTAGCAGCAGCATTCTACAACTGAATTTTCACCCTATGAAGTACATTAAGGCAAGAAACCTGCTAATTTATTAAACAAATTGATTAGTTATCCTATTTGTACAGAGTTTTGTGTAAATGAGGGAGAAGAGGTGGCTAGGGAAAACACACAATTATGTCACAGTAAGAGTAATCAGATACATGACAGAAACTTGAAAGCTACACAATTTAGGGCAGGAGATTTGGTACTGACAAAAATTATGAGAACTCTAATGCTACAAATAAAGAGATTAGAAATTTTTTGACGTTTATATAGGACCTTTTGAAATTTTTGAAGCTCTACTTTCTATTGCTTCCAGACATATCTATCCCAAGTCTAGGAAACTGTTCAGACTCAGAAATATTACCCAACTGAAACCAAACCATCAGTAATGTGTTTGAAAATTAAAATTAATCCCTCAGGTTGGTATGCACTCATTGCAGGTATGAATATGACTTACACAGAGCCGGCCAGAGTGGCCGAGCGGTTCTAGGCGCTACAGTCTGGAACCGCGCGACCGATACGGTCGCAGGTTCGAATCCTGCCTCAGGCATTGATGTGTGTGATGTCCTTAGGTTAGTAGTTCTAAGTTCTAGGGGACTTACGACCTCAGCAGTTCAGTCCCATAGTACTCAGAGCCATTTGTACGATTTGAACTTATGCAGAGCCCCAACCATGTGACATTTGTTTCTTCAGCTACACTTCATCAGTGTCATATCCATACACACATCTACTACTTATCAATGTATCCATAATTATGTACATGTTTACTGAAATGATTTGATAATTCGTCTTGGAGAAGTTTTGTGTCAGTTGACTTGATATTTGCATTGGATTTGAAGTCTACTATTACGATATGCTCTGTTTCTGGTGAGAAAGTGTAAAGTTCGATTTCACATTGAGACAGCAAACTATGGTACTCTTACGCACTACTGTCATACTCTTTATGAAGATATGATGTCAGTCAAATAGCAGAAAAATATTGTGTTTAATGAAGGATTAACCAAGGATTGTGTTTGGAAGTTCCTATGTAAGACCAACTATGAATATAATGCAACCTTTCGAGTTTAACTGATAAAGTATTTATACTATGGGACTGAAGTTGTAGAAGAGATATACATATACTTACTTGTTTTCATTATACTTTTCAATGTCCAAGCTGAACTTACCTATAGAAACTATGTACATATGAATAATTACCTCAGTGAACTATAACATGGTTTACATAATATGCTTTTTCGTACTTGCTTTGAAGGTAAGAGTTGAATTGAGCCAATTTTCTGAATACTTTTGATAAACAGTTTGGTTTGGCCAAAAGTTCTGCTGAGTGCCTGGCAAACTATTTGAAATCATCTAAGTATTATATGATCTGTACTGTTGCTACCAGATATAGTTTATACCTCATTTGTGTATGTATTACCTATACTGTTCAATCACTGATGGTTATTCGCATGAGTTTATGCAGTAAATATGAGGAACTTGTCACATATTATGCACATTCATATGTGTTACTTTCATCAGATCTACAACACACAGATGCCAAACAATAAGCCACTTCGATTCGTTATGTAGCATTCTGTCAGGAATAAGAGAATTGGAAATGCTCTGTGAACTTATTGTAAATTGTAAATATTACTGTGACCTATGCTGTCCCCATACTGAGATTATCAGTATTATGAAGAATTTCATTACAAAGTTGATACCCTAATTTTTTCTGTACCTGAGTTCAAACACTTTTGTTGTATGTTAACACTGATGACCACACAAGATGTATGAAGTTGTAATACTCTACATTATTCACAAACTACTGGTCATGTATTCCATTACAAAAGGAAAACATTGTTTGTAGTTGAATTATTTGTGGTTCACATTTGTACTGGATAAACATGCCACTGCACCTGAGTGTAAAGATAAAATTTGTATTGTTATGAATCATAACTATACTGTAACGTAAGTAGAAGTACCTCAAATCAACATTTCCACACAAAACAAGTAAATAAAATATGTAATATTTGATAATTTGATGATATATCTTACGTAATATTGATTCACATGATGTTTTAGGTTTGTATCAGCACAGTGTTGGTAGGGTCTGTAGCCCCAGGAAGCCAATTTGTAACTCACAACTATGTATTTTCTTTGACTATGTCATTATTACTCAGAAATGTGACAAAGCTAATCAAGATGGAATTTTTCAAAAACATTGTTTGAACTGTACTACAGAAGGACAAAAGAAGATACCACAGTATCGCACAAAAATGAAACTTTCTTGAAGAAATTTCTATATACTGAAAAGCATGTGATACTGTTTGTAAACTTTGATTTGTAATTTACTATATATATCTTTTATGGATAAATATATTCACAAATAGCCTTGCCCAATAGTGAAAGTTGAACAAGCCACTTCAGAGGGTATTGTCACAGAACACCCTCTGAAGAGTCATTTAAGCCTTGGATGCGCTTATAAAATATTGTCGAACTTTTGAATATTACAATATGATGCTAATTACTTTGTGAATTACACAGCAATTAATAAGAAAGTTCTAGTTAGAAGCCAAATAGAAAGCTCATGACTACAACAGATTCAAGTATACTTAATACCCAGACTATGTAATTGGAGCAGTATTTTTTGTTAGATTGAAGCCACTAATTAGCAAATTTCTTTGGTGATACCGATGTTCACTAGAATTTATATTTACCTCATATTCTGTTCACATTGTATGCATTATTTCGTTGGAGTGTGCAATATAATAGGTCAGCAACGTAAAATACTTGCAACATCGTTTGTAATTAAAGATAAATTATGCAGTCCTTTATTACAAATGTAAACATATACTGATCTTCAGCCCTAGCAGTCATTTTGAACTATGTGGCTACTGTTAAATGAAAGCATATTTAAATTGTAACACCAATTTATGTCAGGAAAACGACACAACTTATATTTTGCTTACTAATTAATAGGCTGTAATTAGCATTGTTGGTTTCCATATATTATCTTGTTTCACACTTAGAAACTGTTTATTTCACAAACTACCTATATATATTCATTAGGAAATAATGTACCTAAATTACGCTGTTCACAGTTTGTCTCTGTGTACTAATTTTCTATTGTAATTCTGTAAATCTGCGTCTTAAGCAGTACTGTTGATTGTTACTTGAAGTATAAACAGACATGCAAAGCAATGTCATTATTCAGATTGTAGCCAGTTTTCAGAGAGTCAAGATGTAGTCAGTTTGTAACGCCAACTGTTCGTTACTGCACACCACCTACGCAGTAATAAAAGAATTCATTGCAACTCCTGAACTAGCAAGATTGCTACATTTTTTATAGCAACATATTATGAACAGCAGGACATCAGCAGCAAAGCAGATATGAAGTTTTGAAAGTTGAGTATTAAATTTTACCTCTGTGGTTACATCACCCAAGAACGTTATTGACATTTTCATTCTTATTAGTTTCAGTCTAAAGTTTCGGCACAAGTACATCGTATTCTGTACCTGGTGGAGGAATCTTTTTCATTATTAATTTTTGATGCGACTAGTCAATGAGATTTCAAAGTGAACATTACTATTTAGCAGTTTTTAATAATTATATTTACTCATATTCTCAACAGTAGTGTTACATACGTTGACCTCCAAATCTTGGAACACTGTACATTTACTGGTCAACGTTATTGTAATACTCTGTTGCTTCTGCATGTGCGTCGTTTCAGGGGAACATTCTGCCCTGACTTCATTTCTATGGTTGACAATACGCAGGTGGAGGAGCTCTGGGACGACAGGGTAGTCAGCGAATGGACTGGCTTGCCCCGCTTTGTAGATCGCCTATAGCTGAGTAGGCGTAAGTTGATCCCAGACAGTCCCGGGGTGGGCGTGGCAGTTTTACATGCCTACCTCAGTCAATTTTTATCGCTGTTAGTCCGAGAACACTAAAGGAGAAAACTTTACATTGTTACTAAACCATCGTAAAGTTTCTCACTCCACATTTTATTCAAGGGAAGTATAAGTTAAGGTTATGCATTAGTTAATCATCATTATTACATATCCAGTTAAATATTACACACCAGTTTAAGTACAAAACGTTTGTTTTATAACCCATTGCAATAGTAAATTTCACGACGATTTAGTAATAAGGGATAAGAGTGTTGTGTAATTTTGTTTCGTTTCGCTTTCCCCACATTGAATAAGAATGGTTACATTAGAATGTATAGTTATTCAGGAGCCACGAACCACTCTGAGAAGTAAAGTTGGGGGTAAAGTAGCCATTTATATTAATAAATAACACAAAATACACCCTCCTATTTTGAAGTGATTAGCACTTAAAACTTGTGCTGTAGACGTAGACTCGATGGGAACGTCATAGTAATTAACACTCACGGTTCACTTGGACTCCATCAGGTGTTTTTAAGTTATTTATGAAACAACTTCTCTTATTATTAAAGTTTTTACTTTCCAAACAGATGACACATGGTAATATTAAGACGACGTTTTGATTTAAATGTTTAGGGCAAACCTATGAAACAGCTGTACTCAAGTTCCTTGCCAGTCCATCTAACCTTATTCTCATACAGTTTTTAACGTGAGTTATCGTAATCAACTGCTATTGACCACATTTCTGTAGACATATTGAGATTGCAAAACAAATTGTGTGAATACTCGTAGTTTAAGTATAAGGCTAATGAATGAAAAAGTAATTGAAGGCTAATAAATGGAATACGATCGTATTAGCACATGGAATGGTGTTCAGAACCCACTTGGAACCAGTGAAAAACGTAATATATGCCCTGAAGTAACATACAGTTCCCAAGAAAAGAAAGTAAATTGAAATTTCCGTTTTTCTTTTAATTTATTTTTGTGCAAGTATTAGCGTAGGGGTTCGGAGATAGACTGCCACTACTGTTAAACATAGCAGTTCATTTCCGATGACAGAACTTCTTGAGATAGTGGTGTTAGAATACTGGTTGAAACTGCTTGGCACATCGCTCATGTGTGGCGGGGTCGTGACCAGTGACCGATTGGAGCGATATCGCATGCGGCAGATCGCCGCTCGTGCGTGGTGCCCACTGTTCACGCATTGATAGCTTTCAGCTTATGCGTTATGCCTGCCCACTCCACTGTTTCGCACTTTGGCGTAGCTTGAGAAAAGAAAAACCGAGCGTGGTGGCGCAGTGGCTAGCACACTGGACTCGCATTCGAGAGGACGACGGTTCAATCCCGTGTCCAGCCATCCTGATTTAGGTTTCCCCTGATTTCCCTAAATAGCTCCAGGCAAATGCCAGGATGGTTCCTTCGAAAGGGCACGGCCGCCTTCATTTCCTAATCCGATGAGACCGATGACCTCGCTGCCTGGTCTCCTCCCGCAAAGCAGTAGCTTGAGAAAACGTCTGAAATATAGTCCTCGTCCTCTAGCACTGGTCTGATCAATTGTAATGAAACAAAAATACAATCGATCACTAATTTGACTCAACAAATAGTACCTCTTCAAAGAGAGCACCCCGTTCCCTTTGTGCAAAGACAGTGATGACTACCACGAAAAACAGCTGGCGACTGGAATTTCCAGGAATCGAAAGTGTGAAACATGAAATAGGCTGGAGTGTTTAAATTCATCAGATAAAATGCTACACCATGAAACGGCCATATCGGTCGCTTTGGAGCGCTGTACAACTGGTAACAGGCAGTCATGTGACCATCCACCTCTTCTTTTCTTCTTTGTCTTGTCTCTTTGTCACACATCGGCGCAGGGTCGATATGGTTATTAATGGGTCTGGCATGGTTGATTTAAGGAGCTGGGTGAGAAATATGAAAGTGTTCAGGTATCTGGGTTCACTAATTGATAGAACAGGCCAGTGTGAAAGGGACCTATGCCACAGGATAAGTCAAGTGAGGGTAGCTATGAGGTTATTAAATGCTATCTTTTGGGGTGGGCACTTACCAAGGCGAACAAAGAAAGTAGTGCTCCATGCTGTGGTTGAAAGAATTTTGACATATGACACTGGACACTGAACATTAACCCTGGACATTGAACACGAGACAAAGGGGCAGAACTGAACCTGCCAAAATGGACAGTTTATGGCAGAGTTCGGGAGGGACTCATTTGGATCGACAGAGAAATGGGTGTCTACGAATGGAGATGAATATGGTGGAACCAGTCACTGGACTGACGCTCGAGCACTGAGACGATATGGACATGTGTGAAGGATGGAGGGATGGAGAAACAATAATAGCTGCACTGTTTGCTCCACTGGTCTCTGCGAGGGAGAAGGAGCCGATGGAGATCGATGGCAACAAGAAGGGGAACTATAGCCAAAGCCATGTGAAGGAGAGGTGTATCGGAAGAAGATTGGCAGGATAGCAGTTTGTGACATCTGAGAACGAGCAACTACTGATGAATGGAAATCCCAGCTAAAGTAAAGTGAGTAATGTCCTTCCTGTCGCCCTTTTCCCTTGGTTGGACTATGTGTACCGTAACTGTGTGTGTTATGTTATTCATTCGAAAGTGAGCGATATGTTTCTAAATGTGTTCAGACCGTGTAAATGAGATGGGGCTTGGGAACCAGTCCAGTAGTCACCTAGCAGGACGCTAAAACCCAGGCTGGCTAGCACACCAGCTCTCGTTGTTAATACACCAGGCGGATTTGATCTGGGGCAGCATTCCTTCCTGCCCGGGAAGCAGTGCTCTAACATGCAAGGCTGTCTTGGTGGGTCATGTGGCCATAAGTGTGTCCACAAGACTGAAGTGGAGTTTTTGTGCATGTTGGATTGTGGAACCAGTACAGTAAGATGGAAAGACGTGCAGATGTCACAATATGAATGAGCTACTGTGCTTGAACATGCCTATGACCACACCATCAATGAAACAGTCATGTAATGCATAGGAAGAATAATGTCCAAAAAGGATCATAACTGGCAGGGACCAGAGAAGAGCGTCATGCCTGCTCAATGATTATCGATTTCATACTCGACAGAAATTGCTGCTGTCAGTGAGGTTGGAAGGAAACTGCAAGAGTGTCAGTTACAGGCAAGCATAGGTGTTACGCTTTATAGAATATAATACAGCCTTCACTGATTTGCGAGACAAATCAGCCTGGCAGCGTGTGGAAACAGTTGCCACAGCAGTACCCAAGCTGTAGGTGCCCTAAGCCTTTTCAAATCAGTGGCTACTGAAATGTTTAGCATACATACAGGGCAGTCCACCCTGAGACCGCAAGATCTGGAGCTGACATCTCACTGGCCCTGGGAAACACCTCGCTGATATTTGACTCGAGGGCAGTGAGGCACTGCCATTACATCCAGGGGTGGTGGCAAGGAGGGAGGCTAGGGCGGCTATAGCCCCCCCTTCCCCCCCATGGAGTATCATATTACCCTGGATAAAATGACTTCAGAAATCAGCTAATACACTCCTGGAAATTGAAATAAGAACACCGTGAATTCATTGTCCCAGGAAGGGGAAACTTTATTGACACATTCCTGGGGTCAGATACATCACATGATCACACTGACAGAACCACAGGCACATAGACACAGGCAACAGAGCATGCACAATGTCGGCACTAGTACAGTGTATATCCACCTTTCGCAGCAATGCAGGCTGCTATTCTCCCATGGAGACGATCGTAGAGATGCTGGATGTAGTCCTGTGGAACGGCTTGCCATGCCATTTCCATCTGGCGCCTCAGTTGGACCAGCGTTCGTGCTGGACGTGCAGACCGCGTGAGACGACGCTTCATCCAGTCCCAAACATGCTCAATGGGGGACAGATCCGGAGATCTTGCTGGCCAGGGTAGTTGACTTACACCTTCTAGAGCACGTTGGGTGGCACGGGATACATGCGGACGTGCATTGTCCTGTTGGAACAGCAAGTTCCCTTGCCGGTCTAGGAATGGTAGAACGATGGGTTCGTTGACGGTTTGGATGTACCGTGCAATATTCAGTGTCCCCTCGACGATCACCAGTGGTGTACGGCCAGTGTAGGAGATCGCTCCCCACACCATGATGCCGGGTGTTGGCCCTGTGTGCCTCGGTCGTATGCAGTCCTGATTGTGGCGCTCACCTGCACGGCGCCAAACACGCATACGACCATCATTGGCACCAAGGCAGAAGCGACTCTCATCGCTGAAGACGACACGTCTCCATTCGTCCCTCCATTCACGCCTGTCGCGACACCACTGGAGGCGGGCTGCACGATGTTGGGGCGTGAGCGGAAGACGGCCTAACGGTGTGCGGGACCGTAGCCCAGCTTCATGGAGACGGTTGCGAATGGTCCTCGCCGATACCCCAGGAGCAACAGTGTCCCTAATTTGCTGGGAAGTGGCGGTGCGGTCCCCTACGGCACTGCGTAGGATCCTACGGTCTTGGCGTGCATCCGTGCGTCGTTGCGGTCCGGTCCCAGGTCGACGGGCACGTGCACCTTCCGCCGACCACTGGCGACAACATCGATGTACTGTGGAGACCTCACGCCCCACGTGTTGAGCAATTCGGCGGTACGTCCACCCGGCCTCCCGCATGCCCACTATACGCCCTCGCTCAAAGTCCGTCAACTGCACATACGGTTCACGTCCACGCTGTCGCGGCATGCTACCAGTGTTAAAGACTGCGATGGAGCTCCGTATGCCACGGCAAACTGGCTGACACTGACGGCGGCGGTGCACAAATGCTGCGCAGCTAGCGCCATTCGACGGCCAACACCGCGGTTCCTGGTGTGTCCGCTGTGCCGTGCGTGTGATCATTGCTTGTACAGCCCTCTCGCAGTGTCCGGAGCAAGTATGGTGGGTCTGACACACCGGTGTCAATGTGTTCTTTTTTCCATTTCCAGGAGTGTACATTACTTCAACAGATTCAATCATTTTTTTTTATAATTATGCAGCAATATAGGTTGCAATGTATTTCAAACACATTTTAACCAAATAGTAAGAGCGGCAAATAGTTTACTTTCTAAAACAATAAATATCATTTAACTTAAAATGTGCGTCTTATTATTTATTAATATACATTGGATGTATGTTAATGTACAAGTACTACTTACAATAATCAAGAAAGCTAAATATGCCGAGTATGCCTACCAACACTTAAATTGCTGACCCCAGACAAAATCTTCGAAATTGGCGGACATCTGGATCAAATCATATTATTTTCCTGGGCACACACATGTAGCCACGTTTGTACCTTGAACTCCAAAACAGTTACCAAAAACTACTGTAAGCAACACCAAATTTTACCAGTTTGTCGGTGGAGGACCCCAACTCTCCTTTTGTTAAGCGATAATCCATTCCCCCAAACCCAATCCCACCCCCCTCCTCCGCCATTAGCCCCCCCCCCCCCTTGACCGACTTCTAGAATCGCCCCTGATTACATCACTGCCTTCTGGATAGTGTTGGGTGCTTGAGAGACACCACAAACATGTGGATACAGTTAGCCAAAGCTGGCCAGAGGCAGGCTGACATAGGCAGTTGCGTCAAAGGCCTTTGCCCTGCCAACGCTGTTTTCTGTCAGTATTGTAGGCGACTAAACGCAAGAGGCCTCGGAATTCTGCGGCCAAGCTGCCGCTTCCTGTACTGAGCTATGACAGGGTGCCATGAAGAGGTATTTGGAATTAGAGGCTGTTTAATTGGTGCTGCACTCCCAACCAAACTCATCACCAAGCTGTCGCACTTCATTAAGGTCATGGCTCACAGTGAGGACTCCAGCGAATCCCAATTTTACCACTTTTCAAATGATCTCATTCTCTGTGTTCACAACGGCTCATTGCAACCTTTAACTCACAATATGAGAAGAATGTAACATACTGAGGAAAGGGCCAGATTTCAGGCTGTCAATGTAACTTCATACACGTACACACCATCGGCGGGTATGTAAAAGATTAGAGGCGCAATTCCGTGACAGGTAGAACGATCACCAGAAGGCATTTGTTTTCTTCGGGTTTTTAGTGTTGTTACTAGTCCTGGTGGGATATATAACGGGCGTTAACAGCGTCTAATGTTGAGTGATCACTGTGAAGAACACAAAGAAGCTGTATACTCCTGTAAGACGACATTATCACAATGTGACATAGTTTGAAAAGGGCCTGATTGTGGGTCTCCATTTGGCCAGCTGGTCGAATCGTGCAGTATCGAAATTTATGAGGCATTTGGATATGACAGTGGCCTGATGTTAGACTGCATGGGAATGTAAGGGCAGGCACCACCATTGTCAAGGTTTTGGTCGACTACACTTCATCACTACAAGGGGGGCTTGTCCTATTGTGCATCAAGCGTATCTTAACACTTTCTAACCTGTGTCTTCCATCCAAGGACAAGTAATATACTCTCTGTAACATTCTGTGTCATCCCACACTATTGGTCAGAGACCAGCAACAGCTGGAAATTAACAACCTACAGACAGGCTACCATTAACTCTACAACAAAAAAGGCTGAGTTTGAAATGGTGCCTCCATGGGGAAGCATGGACTGCTGATGAATGGCATTGCATCATATTCAACGATGAATTGCAGTTTTGCACTATCCTGGAAGATCATCATTGGTGAGTTTAGCAGCGACCTGGGGAAAAGTCATATTCTTCAATGTTTTGGAGAGGCACAGCAGTGTTACTCCTGGCATCACAGTGTGGACGGCCATTGGGTATGACTTCAGATCACAGCTGGTAGTAACAGAGCGGACTCTGACACCACAACAGTATGTCTTGGACATCCTGCATCTTCATGCAAAGGTATCGTGCTACCATTGCTCGCCCACACATGACATGAGATTGTATGAACGGTCTGTGTGATCTTGAGGCACTCTCATGACCAGCAAGACCCTCATCCGTCCGCTATAGAACATCTGTGGGACCAGTTCGGATGTCAACTCCATCTCAGTGCCAGTACGCCGGATATCACATACGAGTTAATAAAATTGTGGGTCAGCCTGCCATGTGAAGTTTCGTTTCTTTTCCTCCTCTTCTGTGCGCTTCTCTCTCTCTCTCTCTTTTCTTTTCAGGCTGTGTAGTTCAGGCTGAAGGTAAGTCTGTAATATTGGTGGAGGGAGGGGAGGGTGTGTTATACCATAACTTGGGCTCACTCATTCGGGTTTACATGAACCAAGGTGTTTATTTCTTCTTCTAGATCTGGATGGTGAGTATGTAGCAGACACTTCCAAGATGAAGACAGCCTTGTTGAAAGCGCTGCACACATACATTCTAGATTTGAAGAAACATTTAGGCAACCTATGATATTTAGTTGATCCAGTCATATGGAACGTTTTGAGGACTGCGATACTGTTGTAAATTTATGAAATAATTTCTACTGCTTCAGTCATTTTTTGCTAATATTTAATTAGCACGACGCGTTTCGGCGAACTGCTCCCATCATCAGATTTTCTTGGTGTGCTAGGGAGTTTATAGGAGGTTATACAACGAAATACAGTCATGTATAGAAAGATTATACACTGATCATCCAGAACATTATGACCACCTACTTACTAGGCGGACGTCCACTTTGGCATGGATAACAGCGGCGACACATCGTGGTATGGAAGCAATGAGGCCTTGTCAAGTCGCTGGAGGGGGCTGGTACCACATCTGCATACACAAGTGGCCTAATTCCCGTAAATTCTAGGGAGGGGGCCGATATGCTGTGACAACATATTCAATTACGTACCAACACACCACATGTGTTCGATCAGGTTCAGATCTGCCGAGTTGGGGGGTTACCACATCAACTGGCACTCGCCCCTGTGTTCCTCGAACCATGCCATCACATTTCTGACTTTTGACATGGCGCATTGTTTTGTCGAAAAATGCCACTGCCGTCGGGAAACATGATAGTCATGAAGGGGTGTATGTGGCCTGGAACCGGCATATGATACTCCTTGGCCATCAGGTGCCTTGCACGAGCGCCACTGGACCCACGGATGCCACATGAATATTCCCCAGAGCATAATGGAGCCGCCGCCAGCTTGTCTCCGTCCCCAAGTGCAGGTGTCAAGAGGCTGTTCCCCTGGAAAACGACGGATTCCTGTGCCCCCATCAGCATGATGAAGAAGCTATCAGGATTCATCAGACCATGCAACACTGTGCCACTGCGCCAACGTCCAGTGCCGATTGTCACGTGCCCATTTCAGTCATAGTTGGCGATGTCGTGGTGTTAACATTGGCTCATACATCAATCATCGGCTGCGGAGGTTCACCGTTATCAGGGTTTGGCGCACTGTGTGTTCAGACACACTTCTACTCCGCCCAACTTAAAGTCTGATGTTAGTTCCGGCACAGTTCGCCACCTGTCATGTTTTACCGGTCTGCCCAGCCTACGACTTCCAACATCTGTAAATAGGGGTGGCCACACAACCCCATGATGTTTGGACATGGCTTCATCTTGGTTTCCCCACCTGTTGAAGACACCCACCACAGCACTCCTCGAACACACGGCCTAGTCGTGCAGTTCCTGAAATGCTCCTGCCGATCCTCTGGGCCATCACAAACTGCCCTCAATCAAACTCACACAGATCACGTGCTTTCCCCATTCTATACATTGACAGCATGCTCACTCATACTACATTCACCATGCTACTGCCTAGCTAGCAGTCATTCCTCGTCAGGAGACACTGCTGTCGCCTCGACGGGTTTATATCGATAACAGGTCGGTGGTCATAACGTTCTGGCTTATCAGTGTACTTCAGTGTGTACATTAAGTGATTTGCAAAATGGTTCAAATGGCTCTGAGCACTATGGGACTTAACTTCTGAGGTCATCAGTCCCCTAGAACTTAAAACTACTTAAACCTAACTAACCTAAGGACTTCCACACATCCATGCCCGAGGCAGGATTCGAACCTGCGATCATAGCGGTCGTGCGGTTCCAGACTGTAGCGCCTAGAACCGCTCGGCCACTCCGGCCGGCAAGTGATTTGCATATTTAGATCATTTGATTAGTGCATTTACTTATATTTTGAAGGATATTAAGTTGTCTGTAACACAGAGCACAGAGACAAATTCATCATGGCTTAACACTTTCACATACAGTTCTTTACATCATTGCAAAGAACCTTAACTGCTAAGAAAACTTTGTTTAAATTGCTAAGATGGTAATATGCAGTGATATTAATTTCTTCAAAAGCTTCTCGAAGGTTGAATGTTTATGTTATTGAAAATATTGTCTTCAACAACAAAAATTTGTCTTTATCGTGTAATCATACTATCTAATGTGTGCTAGGACATATATGCATCTAGATAGAAAAAAGTTTCATATTCACTGTATATTACTACCTTAACAATTGAAACTACTTTATCATAGCTATTAAGACTCTTTGGAATGATGTAAAGATCTGTATGCGAAAGTGTCAAGTTATTCTATTTTGTCACTGTGCTCTTTGTGCCAGACTACTAAGTATTTAACAAAATGCAAGTAAATATGCAAAAGAAGTAAATGTGCAAATCACTTAATGTACACATTAAAAGACATGTATCTTTCTTGTACGGAATGTACGAGGTGTTTGAAACAGCGTATACGTATCACAAAGTATTATGTTGTCAAAACTATGGATCGCTGCGCCACGGCTCGGCTATTGGAGGAACGAACACATTCTCTAGTTTGTACTCATTGACACTAGATGTCTGTTGTATTCTATTTGCTTGGTTACCGTCACATGTTGCAAAATGGCTACTCCACAGTAGAAATCATTTTGCGTTCTTGAGTTTGCGAAGTGTAATTCGGTGATTACTGTACAAAGACGTTTCAGATTGAGATACAGAACTGATCCTCATAATGAATGGAACATTCTCCGAAGGTATCGACAGTAGGTAGCCACAGGATGTGTGTGTGAAAGAAAGAGTTTTGGCCACACTCGTGTTTCTTACGGAAATTTCGCACGAATTCAGATGACTTTCTAAAGTAGCGCTACAAAACTTGTCGTGCTAGTTGGGATCTACAACTGCCTACAATAACAGTTTGACGTCGGTTGTTTATTCAGTGATGAAGCGACTTTCCACCTTAATGAGAAACGAACGCCTGCAGAACCCACATGCATACACTGAATGTGTGCGAGAGTCACCCAACGCCAATGCGTTTTGTGCGATACCCACACATTCTTCTTTGAGGAAAACACGATTAACGCTCAGCAGTATCGGTACAAAACAGGTTGTTTCCTAGGCTGAACGTGGGCAATTTCAGCCCCCCCCCCCCTTTCACTGAAGTCGCCAAGCTCGTGAATATCCGATGAAACTCTACCGAACCGTTGAACTGGTCATCAAACAGCCGGCGATTTAGCATTTATAAGCTGTCCTCCACGATCACCAGATTTGGCGCTTTGTGGTTTCTTCTTGTGGAGCTTCATTAAGGACAACATTTATACACTAAAACACTACCACAGAACCTAAAGGAGTTGAAGATCGGTCACCAGATACGACACCCTGTGGCTTCTTGTGGGGTTCCATTAAAGACAATGTTTATGCACCAACTCTACAACAGAATCTAGGACAGTTGAAGAACTCGATCCATACTGTCATAAAATCAGTGGCGATGGACATTCCTACCCGAATATGGGAGAATTCGAGTGTCGATGTGACATTATTCACGTCGCTTATTGAGGACATATTGAACATCTGTAATCTAAACATGAGAGATTCGTAAATTTTTGTCTCTCTTTTCATAGTTATGTGTCTTATAATTTAATAAATATATGATTTCGAAATATGTATACTCTTTTTGAAATACTCTGTGTTTTGACACATAGCCTCACTGGCACATGCAACGAATCAGCCTAATCACACTTCTGATTAACTTAATGTACATGTAATTGGAATGCACCTGATGATGGCAGCAAGCTGCCGAAACGTCTTGTGCTAATTTAGTCAATAAAAAGTAACTGAAACAATAGAAATTATTTCATAAAACCTCGGCTGGCCCATTAAATCACCCTGTCTTAATTCCACAGAAAATGTATGGGATTGTTTGGAACAGTGGGTGAAACACAGTATTCAACATTGGTAGCTCTACAAGCTCTGTTCATGGATGAGTGACTTCAGCTGGACATGGCAAACCTGAAGAAAGTTGTGGACTCAGTCCTTCTACGAATTAAAGCCGTTATCAAAGCTAGGGGCGGTGTTACTTGGTATCAACGTGATATCTTCGGAGGGACGGTCATCAGCGCCCGTACAAATTCTCAATTTTTACACAGTCCATTTTTTATTCACAATCCAGTCCAATCACTGTCATAAATTATGATGATGAAATGACGAGAACAACACAAGCACTCACTTCCGGGGCAGAGAAAATCACCAACCCGGCCGGGTATCGAACCCGCGACTCTGTGATCCAGAGACAGCAACGCTAGTCATTAGACCACGAGCCGCGGACGAAGCAAAGAGAATGTTTTACTAATTTCAATATAGTTCCAGATCACGAATCACTTCATTAACTGATTGTATACGAGTTAGGTTCCCTTCAGATTATGCTAATACAATAGCTCCAGACTTAGCAATCATTTATAGCCGCTCGCTCGTCGAAAGATCCCTACCTACAGGCTGGAAAGTTGTACAGGTCACATCAGTACTCAAAAATGGAAATACGCGTTATCATCTGAGTTACAGATCCATATCACTAAGGCGATTGCGTTGGGATTTTGGAACATATACAGTTTTGGAGCATTATGAATAACTTCGAAGGAAACGATTTGTCGACAAATGGCTAAGGCGGATTCGTTCTTGTGAAACACAATTAGCTCTTTATTCTCACGAAGTAATCAGTGCTATCGATAGGGGATGTCAAATTGATTCCATATTGTTAGCTTTCCAGAAGGCTTTTGATGCCCTTCTTCACAAGCGACTTGAAATCAAATTGCATGCCAATGGACTTTATTTTCATTTCTGCGACTGGATTCGTGATTTCCTGTCAGAAAGCTCGCAGTTCGTGGTAACTGATGGAAGATTATTGAGCTAAACTTAAGTAATATCTTGCGTTCCCCAAGGAAGTGTTACAGGCCCTTTGGTGTTCCTGATCTATATAAACGATCTACGAGACAATGTGAGCTCCACCCCCCCTCCCACCCCTCTTAGGCTGTTTGCACGATGCTGTCGTTTATCGTCTTGTAGTAATCAGATGATCAAAACCAATTGCAAAGTGATTTAGGTTCAAAATGGCTCTGAGCACTATGGGACTTAACTACTGAGGTCATCAGTCCCCTAGAACTTAGAACTACTTAAACCTAACTAACCTAAGGACATCACAGGATTCGAACCTGCGACCGTAGCGGTCACGCGGTTCCAAAC
This sequence comes from Schistocerca americana, assembly GCF_021461395.2. Classification (NCBI taxonomy): domain Eukaryota; kingdom Metazoa; phylum Arthropoda; class Insecta; order Orthoptera; family Acrididae; genus Schistocerca; species Schistocerca americana. Next base: position 549,024,902 of record NC_060122.1, on the reverse strand, counting down.
TGAAGCGCTTACAACCGCACGGCCACACCGGCCGGCCAAAGTGATTTAGACATGATATCCGTATGGTGCAAAAAGTGTCAATTGACTCTAAGTAATGAAAAGTGTAAAGTCATCCACTGGAGTAGTGAAAAGAATTCGTTAAATTTCGATTACGCGATGCATCATACAAATCTACAGGCTCTAAACTCAACTATATGCTTAAGGATTACAGTTACGAAAAACTTAAATTGGAATGATCACATAGATAATATTATGGGGAAAACGAACTAAAGACTGCGTTTTTTTTTGGCAGAACACTAAGTGGATGGAACAAGTCTACTACAGAAACTGCTTACACTATGCTCATCCGTCCTCTTTTGGAATATTGCTGCGCTGCGTGGGATCCGCACTAGATGGGATTGACGAAGGACACCGAAAGAGTTCAAAATAACAGCAGTTAGTTTTATGCTATCGCAAAACAGGGGATAGAGTGGCGTGGATATGATACACGAATTGAGGTGGCAATCATTACATTAAACGCGTCTTTCGTTATGGCAGGCCCTTCTCACGATATTTTAATCACCAACTTTCTCCACTGAATGCGAAAATATTTTGTTGGTGACCACCTGCGTAGGTGATCGTAATAATAAAAGTAGAGAAATCCAATCTCGCACGGAAAGATTTAAATGTTCGTTTTTTCCACGAGCTGTTCGAGAGTGCAATGGTAGACAAACAGCTTGAAGGTGGTGCCAGGCACTTGTTTATGAACAGCAGAATAGTCATGTAGATGTAGATGTAACTGCTTTGGCCAGCCTTTGTGGCAAAGCGGTTCTAGTCGCTTCAGTCTGGAACCGCGCGACCACTACGGTCGCAGGTTAGAATCCTGCCTCGGGCATGGATGTGTGTGATATCCTTAGGTTCGTTAGGTTTAAGTAGTTCTAAGTTCTAGGGGACTGATGACCTCAGATGTTAAGTCCCATAGTGCTCAGAGCCATTTGAACCATTTATTGTAACTGCTTTAGACTCATCACTGAGTCTCTGAGAGCGTCTTACGCTCCGTCCTTTGCCATTGTTCGTCCAGCCGCTTCTCTTTCAGCTAAATAATTAAACGGTATCGACGCAGTAAAATTAGACGGCCTGTATATCGACAGCTACCCCTCAGACGTTTTACAGACCCATGCCGCGAGATCAGAATTTAATATTCACCTCAGCTGAGCGTCTGTGCCCCATTTCTTTCTGTCACTATTACCAACTCACATAGTTATTACTACTGCCAGTCTCGTAAGGTACTCACAAGGGAACATCCCCATCGCACCCCCCTCAGATTTAGTTATAAGTCGGCACAGTGGATAGGCCTTGAAAAACTGAACACAGATCAATCGAGAAAACAGGAAGAAGTTGTGTGGAACTATGAAAAAAATAACCAAAATGTAGAAACCGAGTAGTCCATGTGCAACATAGGCAACATCAAGGATAATCTGAGCTCGAGAGCGCCGTGGTCCCGTGGTTAGAGTGAACAACTGCAGAACGAGAGGTCCTTGGTTCAAGTCTTCCCTTGAGTGAAAAGTTTATTTTTTTATTTTCAGACAATTATCAAAGTTCAGGCACTCCACACAATCAACTTCGCTCTCCAAAATTCCAGGACATGTTCAGATTTGCTTGGACGTATGCAGGATTTAACGGTCTACACACGGAAACATTTGAAAACGTAAAAAACATATGTTTTGACAGATCACAGGGAAAACTGTGCGACTGTGAAACTGTTGCATTCATTTGTTGCAGTTTATGTGGCAAACTCTTATGTTTTCACAACTTTTTTGGGATTGATTATCACATCCACAAGAAAACCTAAATCGAGCAAGGTAGAAGAACCTTTTTACCCATTCGCCAAGTGTACAAGTTAGGTGGGTCGACAACATATTCCTGTCATGTGACGCACATGCCGTCACCAGTGTCTTATAGAATATATCAGACGTGTTTTCCTGTGGAGGAATCGGTTGACCTATGACATTGCGATCACATGTTTTCGGTTCCCATTGGAGAGGCACGTCCTTTCGCCTACTAATCGCAGGGTTTTGCGGTGCGGTCGCAAAACATAGACACTAAACTTATTACAGTGAACAGAGACGTCAATGAACGAACGGACAGATCATAACTTTGCGAAAATAAAGAAAGTAAACTTTTCACCCCCGAGACTTGAACCAAGGACCTCTCGTTCCGCAGCTGCTCACGCTAACCACAAAACCACGGAGCTCCTGAGCTTACAATATCCTTGATGTTGCGTATGTTGCTCATGGACTAATCACTTTGTATATTTTACTTATTTTTTTCGTAGTTCCACACAACCTCTTCCTGTTTTCTCGATTGATCCGTGTTCAGTTTTTCAAGGCCTATCCACTGTGCGAACTTATAACTAAATCTGAGGGGGGTGCGATGGGGAGGTTCCCTTGTCAGTATTACTAATTGTATAATGCTTTCTTTGGGTTAGTGTTGTTACTGTTGTAAATACATCATTTTCCTAAGCACAATCTTAGAAAGTGAGCTCTGCTGGAAAAAAAGTCAGGTAATAAGCTTAGCACTGGTTCTCTGTTACAAGTGTGTGCCTAAGCTATATTTCGTGCATTTCGACAAAGATAACAACACATCGGAGAATATTTATGGAAGTTCAGGACACAGTATCAGTGAAGCTACGAGTTCTGGAAAGTCATCTTTCGTTTCAGACGCTCTTACGCACTTTCTCAGTGCATTAATCTCACATATCACACGGTAAGACTCTACTGTGTAATGAACGTGGCAGTCATGTGTGGTAATGATGTGTGTGTTTGTGTGAGCTACAACCATCCACTGAAGTGGAATAGCGTACTCACAGGCTGGGGATGCGATGTTGGTAAATTTAATTAATGTTACTTACGAGTGTTGCATTTTAAGTTAGTTTTGGATAGATCCGTGATGGTAATTCAGTTTCAATATTGTAGATGCTATGAAAGAGACACCAGACGCCTACAAAATTTTTGCCGCACGTTACTGATACTGACTAAAATGTATAATGTAAGTTTATGAACTTCCAATTTTCAGGAATATTCTGAAACTCTTCAGGGCTAGTAGTGCACTGAAAACTATTTGTAGGCCTCTTATCGATTTAGAATATTCTACAAGAAGATTCTCCTACGTTGCCATATCAAAAGGAAGAAAGAAGATTGAGGTCTAAAGTCCAGTCAGTGACGATGTCGTACGAGGGGCGTTCAACAAGTAATGTAACACAGTTTCGTTCCGGACAGTTTCGGTTAAAAAAATGCGGAAATTGTTGTGGGACATCATGGAAAATTCCCGCCTCAGTCTTATAGTTTCATGAAGTTCCGATAGGTGGCAGCACTATACGTACCCTTAAAAATGGCATCTATAACAGAGGTGCGTTCCAAGCAGAGAGCAGTCATTGAGTTTCCTTTGTTAAAAAATCAGAGAATCGTAGGTATTCATAGGCGCTTGCAGAAAGTCTACGGAGAGTTGGTAGTGAACAACAGCGCGGTGAGTCGCTTGGCAAGACGTCTGTCATTATAACAACAGGGTCGGGAGAAGCAGTCCGATCTCCAACGTGCCGGCCTGCCGCACACAATATAGTGATACCATGTGGGCATACAGGCTCTTCCAGTAAGGTGGCGCAAGGGCGTCGCATTGAACTGAGATTTTGTTGAAAAATAGGGTTTATATATACATATACGAGGGTTGGAACTTTAATTAAGGCAGCTATTTATTTACAGCTTGTACAAAATAGATATGTGTTTCAAAGTTTTACTGACCTTCAATGTAGTCACCAGCATTGTATATAACCAGTTTCCAGCGATGTGGAAGTCGTAGGATACTCTTAGCAGTGCCAGTTGTGTTGACATTTCGAGCGGCGCGGTGTGTTGCCCGACGAATTTGTAGCAGTTTGAAGCGAATGGTTCATATGGCTCTGAGCACTATGGGACTTAACATCTGAGGTCGTCAGTCCCCTAGAACTTAGAACTACTTAAACCTAACTAACCTAAGGACATCACACACATCCATGCCCGAGGCAGGATTCGTACCTGCGACCGTTGCGGTCTCGCGGTTCCAGACTGCAGAGCCTAGAACCGATCGGCCATGAAGCGAATGCCGTGAAGTGTTTCTTTCAGTTTAGAAATCGAGTTGAACTCAAGAGGGCTTAAGTCAGGGGAGTGCAGTAGGTGGTATAGCACTTAGCGGCCCATCAGTCAAACAAATCAGTAACAGTTTGCACTGTACGTGCTTGGGCATTGTCCTGCAAAATGATGGCCAGGTCGTGCAGAAAGCGTCATCACTTCTGTCTCTATGCTGTTTATTTTTGGAACACAACCTACGACCATCTTAGAGACAGAAGTGATGACACTTTCTGCAGGACCTGACGATCATTTTGCAGGACAATGCTCAAGCACGTACAGTGTAAGCTGTTACTGATTTGTTTAATGGGGCTGCTAAGTGCTATACCACCTACTGTACTCCCCTCACTTAAACCCTCGTCAGTTCAACTCGATTTCTAAACTGAAGCAAACACTTCACGGCATTCGCTTGAGAACTGCTACAAATTCGTCTGGCAATAGACCGCGCCGCTCGAACTGTCAACACAATTGGCACTGCTAAGAGTATCCTACGACTTCCACATCGCTTGCAACGGGTTATACACAATGCTGGTGACAACTTTGAAGGTCAGTAAATGTTTGAAACAATTACTTTCAGAAAAACGCTCCTTGTACAATACGTACAATCTCGAATTGGGGAAGAAAATCGACCGTGACCTTGCAAATGTACTATTCTGGGGTTCACCTTAAGACTTTAGGGAGATCACGGAAAACCTAAATTAGGATAGCTAGACGGGGATGTGAACCACCGTCTTCCCAGTTACGAGTCACTCCAAACTTTTCTATGGCGCAGTATCGTACTGGTAACGTGATGATTGGTGCAGATCGCTTAACTTAGGCTGTAGAACATACGTTCTCTTTATTTTTGTAGTAGATAATGGGATCCCTTGTCTCCGAAATCGTTCATGTCACAGATGAAAAGGTGGAAAGATTTAGTTTCGTACTGAACAACTATCTTAGTATAAAGCAGGCAGGGCATTAAACTGGAAACGGTTGTCACAAGTGCCAAAGTTTCATGTGGTCACTGATGATTCACTTGCTGGGAAATCCTTCCCTGTGCGTTTCTGATCACTGAGATAGAGCGGAATGTTAAAGATTGTGCCAGAAATCTGTATAATGTGATCATTATAGCTGGTAGGTGTTGATATTGGACTACAGCTATACAGAAGCGGATGATTTTGGCACACCCACATCCTACTCTTGTCATATGCGTACAGTGTAATGTTGTTGCTTTAATTTGTTGTGAAAGCGGTGCTGATAGACAATAAAAGCGGGTTAAAAGCTGTGAGCTGTCTGGGGAAGTTAACCTTGCATTACTGCGCAACTGTTTCACCAGGTATCCAGTCTAGCTTACCAAATTCCCAACCAGACTAACATTAATTATAATCTTTTAATAGTCATACGACAACTGGTGATATATATATATATATATATATATATATATATATATATATATATATATATAAGAGAATTTAAATAAAAAGAAATAAATCCGTTTATATTTGGAAATTTATTTTAACATTGATCATTGAAATTACAGCATATTAAACTTGATTCATAACTGACCTGGTGCCTTATTTAGGATTGTGAAAATGTGAGTTTGTAATCTTACAGAACACATCAAATACGGAGCCAAGATTGGGAGACTGCATACAACACTGCATTCATAAAATAACACACGAAGAACATTGAAACATATGCAAGAGGAAATTAACAACAACCAACCGATTCAATTTTCACCCAAAGAAGTTACATTCGTAGCGCAATCCTGTCCGTCATGTAATTACCACACACTGGTATACTAAATTCATACTAACTCTCTGTGAAATCTTCCCGAAAAGAATAGCTGAGAGCTACTTTGATGATTACACCACATGCTTCACGTGGTCAACTTGGTTTACACAAAGAGTATAACTAAAACAATAATTATGATAATTAAAATAAATTAGATCGAAAAGCAATTTACAAAAGAAAAACCTCGAACTGGTTACTAACGTCTTACTATTAACCTGATGGGTCAAACAATTGTATAAGCACGTGGTACTGGTCTCACAAAGTACACCCAAGTGGGTTGAACATAAAGAAAAGTTGCTATATTGAAAAATATTGTCAAGACGAGACGTTATAATCTCACTCATATTCGCATTTAAGATTGATGATCTTAGTTAGAGTTACTGATCAACACATGGTTCCACTTTACTCACAAAGTAGTGACAAAGCAACTACTGGAATATTCTGAACTGTACACTCGAATCACACTGCGTTGCAATTTAAGATAACATTAGATATTTTATAGCTAAACCTGAAATAACGGTGATTAAATTTTCAATTAGGCTGAACTTAAGAAATCCATTGTCCTACGGACTTTGCAGAGACGCGCTTAGCCGGAGATCTTACCACTTCAGACGCTCGCCACGGACAGACTGACGTGCTCCCTTCCTGAGGGTGACTCACAAATACAAACGGAAGCGGCCAGAGAGGCAGCTTCCTATACCAACATGACAAGGGACGGACGGGACCATACCAAGGATAGAAACCTCTTTGCTTTTAGAAAGCGTAGCTACCTGTTCCGACGTTGGTCCTACTGTTCTCTAGCAGACAGGCTTGTCTGCTACCATCCAGCATGCAACTAGAAATACATTTGCTCATTCATCCTCTCACAAAGAAGGGAAGGGGGATTACAGTATCTTATCATATACAGTGTATAAAAGAAAGCAGATGTAGGTTCCATATGAGACTGTGTGACATGAATTACATATAAACTGTGTTTTAAAGTATAGTAGTGTGACAGATCATTCTTGTTTATGTGTAAAAGTAACACATTTCACTGCTCAGTCTCCTCCCAGATAGTCAGAAACACCACAGTAAATTTAGAAGAGGAATTTATGCCATAAATGACAACCGATTTAAGAAATTAACATGAAAGGAATCCAACAGAGACCTTACATAACCCCAACGCTCCAGCAAAAGACTGTGCAGGGAATTTTCTGGCCATGCTAGGACATTCCCAAGCAGGCTTCTCACACCCAACTTAAATCAAAAATGTAATGAAAAGGCAAAAGGTCACCAGCTACTTGCTAAAACACGATAATTTCAACACATCTTTAGAATCTACCAATTTCAAAGAGAAAAAAACAATCTGTGACACCTATTTAAAAGATAGCAAGTAAAAACAATGGTTCCTGTGTCATTAATATGAAAACAATTTCTGGTTGTTACCCATATGGAGTTCACCAGTATTTGCTCATTGCAAGAGCCAACTGATCACAGGAAAATTTATGACTGTTTATTAACAAGTAAAATTTATGAAAATAGCAAAGGTGCACAAGCAAACATGAAAATAACATCAGTATTATAAAGCAGAACATTACAATGCACAATCCGCAAAAGCAAAAAGAAAAGATAAGAGAAAAAACATGTTTTACAAAGTGGTTATCACAAAAAATTCTATATCTTATAAAACTATTAATTTGTAGAATTAAAATAACTATGTGGCACTAATTTAATGACTCTACTATATTTCAGTTAGTTAGCAAACAATGGGCACTGTGTCATTATACTGAAACTACAATAATTATGTGATTCTTACCCTTATGGGGTTTTCACTATAAATATGCCCCATGCAAAGGCTAATCGATCACAGTCCAATGAGAATGAATAGCCAGCTGACTGATAAACGAAGCAATGCCACAGGAATGAATTTACGAAACAAAATATCACAAATCTAATACATCACACAAGAACAAACATTGATCAATAAAACAGCTCTGAAAGTACAATAGTCAACATCTAAAAAAAAACAATAAATAAAACACCTGCAAAATACAAGAGTCAAAGCCTAAAAAAACAATAAATAGAACACCTGCAAAATACAAGAGTCAGTCTTATAAAAACCAATAAATCGAACCCCTGCAAAACACACCAGTCAAAGTTTCTGTGACAGAAACACACGAATACGCATTGAACTAAGAACCGTATAATCAATGTTCACTGACACACTCAAGTTCCACTGTTCCGAGGCACAATATAAGGGAAGGGGGGGGGGGGGGGAGGGCACTTCGTCGCCGCAGCTGTCAGTAGGGATTTTTTGTCCATCTGTTGCGTGCCATCCCGCCGTCTCTGCCCTCTCATGAAGTTTCTCTTGGTGGCCCGTGTCACGTACATCTCGATTTGGTTCCATGTTTGTGTTGTCAAATTCGTGCGGTATCCTCATTTGACACACCAGGTTGATATTCCTGGGCAAGAATGACACTTAATGGCTCTTCTTTGTGCCACCCTTAGCTACCAGAGAACATCGAAGTATGATTTACTGTCGCTTGACAGTGGGCATCCGTCTGGACATGTTGATAGGCGTCGTTGAAGTCTGCCAGTTTCTCTGGACAGTATGTGTCAAAAGGCTCCACGCCCCTTGTGTTGTTACATTCTTGAGTTATCCTCAATTGGCTCGCTGGTTTGATATTCCTGGGCAAGGATGACATTTAATGGCTCTTTTTTGTGCCACCCTTAGCGACCAGAGAACATCGAACCATGATTTACTGTCGCTTGACAGTGGGCATCCGTCAGGAAATGTTGATAGGCGTCGTTGAAGTCTGCCATTTTCTCTGGACAGTACCTGTCGAAAGGCTCCACGCCCCTTTATCCCCTGTCTTCTGTCATTTCACCGCGCCCGTCTCGCCACGGTCACGTGCGTGTGGTGCGTTGCCAGCAGATGGATTTCCGCGCGGTGGACCGCTCGTCCATCTCAGGTCATCACCTCCACGAAGGGTCGCACTGGTGCGGCCGGCCATTAGCTCCAGGTGCAAGGGAAAGTATTTGTCCCGTACCCGTCTTTTGTTGTCGACCTCGCTCCCGAAGTGGCCTGGTTGACAGTGTGTCCTGCTGGGAAACCCGCCTGTTTGCAGCTAGTCCTCCTCCTCTTTGCCCCCGCTGTCTCGTAAGAGTTTAGCCGGTTCGCTTTCATGTTCTCAACTGCATTCACAGAGGATTCGGATCTTTTGTGTCTATTGTAAGTTCAATACGTTAAGATGAAACTGTTTTACAGAATAGAGGTGACCACAATTTTGCCATTCACGAGAAATGAATCCAGAATGACCACCACAGGCGAAATAACTGATTTGGAAGCGAAAGGTAACTTAAAGAAGGAACGAAATGGGTAAGAAAATGTAGTATAACCTGTATAATGAAAATATTTTAACCCTTCTCAGAGTCATGTGTGATTAATTCTTGTGATAACGTAATTTTAGATGAAATTTTTCTACTGTTTTATGTGTGAATATATGAGTATGATAAATGTATAATTGCGAGTCTCTTATCAGATGTGTCAACTGGTATAAATGTTTTGGCGTGTAAATAACAATTGTTCTTTTTACTGTGTATGTTTAAGGAAAGTTTCTCCATATTTATCATGTGACAAGACATATGCCATGAGCGTCAAGAAGAGGACGAATTACAACAATGTTGTAGTGGGATAAACACTGTGTTGAAGTAGCATTGAAGTAGCTTGTTGGATTAACTAGTAGTGGATTGAAGTAGAATTTTGAGTAATACATGTTTATGGGTAGTTAGTTTGTAGTATAGACAACAGGTGTGCTTGTGTGTGTGTGTGTGTGTAAATAACATGTGAACCCTATGCTGTCCTGACCTATGCTTGCACAAGGCATAATCCTATTCATTTTAGTGAATTAATAAGTAGCATTTGATTTATTAAAACGCAAGTGAACCACATTAGTGATGTGGATTTAGATATTATATTGTCAGTTCATTTAATTTTTATACTGTCAAGTCATTTCACTTTTATTTTTATATTGTCAAGTCATTTAACTTTTATTTTTATATTGTCGATTCATCTAACTTTTTTATTAAAAAAAATTAAGTCTCACTTTTGGTCTTAAAAATTGTGAAAGACAATATTAAGTGGTATTATGTATGACATTTTGTAATCACATAACTTTTCGTTATTTAGAGTAAATTGCCACTTTTCGCACTATATATCATGTCTAAATCATTTTCCAGTTTAATTTGTTCATATGGTGACTTAACAAGATGGTAAATGACAGCATCATCTGCAAACAATCTAAGAGGACTGTTCGGATTATCTCCTACATCGTTTATGTAGATCAGGAACAGCAGAGTGCCTATAGCACTTCCTATGGGAACGGCAGATATTAATTCTATTTTACTCAATGACTTTCATAGAGGAATGCAAATTGCCACCATAAGGACACCATAACAATGTCAACCAGTGGATGGGCTTGCCTGCTCGTCTAGTGGACAATAGCTTTGCATCTATCTTCTACACGCTATACACTGAGGTCACCTAACATTGTGTCGAACATCCTTTTGTCCAGCATAGTGCATCAGTTAGACGTGGAATGGACTCAATAAAACGTTGGAAATCTCCTGCAGAAATATTGAGCCATCCTGCCTCCAGAGCCGTCAATAATTGCGAAATTGCTGCCAGTGTAGTATTTTGTTTACTAACTGACCTCCCGATGATGTCCCATAAATATTCGATGGGGTTCGTGTTGGCAGATTGGGTGGCCAAATCATTCGCTCCAACTGCCCCAAACAATTCTGGCCCAGTGACACGGCGAATTGTCATCCATAAAATTCCATTGTTTCTTGGGAACATAAGGTCCATGCGTGACTGCAAATGGTCTCCAAGTAGCCGATCATAACCATTTCCAGTAAATGATCGGTTCAGTTGTACCAGAGGACCCAGTCCATTCCATGCAAACACAGACCACATAGATATGGAGCAACCACCAGTTTGCACAATGCCTTGTTGACAACTTAGGTCCATGGCTTCGTACTGTCTGTACTACACTCGAACCCTACCATCAGCGCTTACCAACTAAAATGGGGTATCATCTGACCAGGCCATGGTTTCCAGTCGTCTAGCATCCAACCGATTTGGTCACGAGCCCATGAGAAGCGCTGCAGGCGATGTCATGCAGCTATCAAAGGTACTTGCATCGGTCTGCTGCTGCCATAGTCCATTAACGCCAAATTTTACCGCTCTGTTCTAACGGATAGGTTAGTCGTACTTTCCACATTGCTTTCTATGGTTATTTCATGCAGTACTGCTTGTCTCTTAGCACTGACAACTTACACGACGCTGCTGCTCTCGGTTGTTAAGTGAAGGCTGTCGACCACTGCGTTGTCACTGGTACAAGGTATTGCCAGAAATTTGGTATTCTCGGCACATTCTTGACACTGTGTATCACGAAATCTTGAATTCCCAAATGATTTCAGAAATGAAATGTGCCATGCTTCTAGCTCCAACTACCATTCCTGGTTCAAAATCTGTTAATTCCCATCGTGCGGCCATAACCTTGTCGAAAACCTTTTCACACAAATTGGAATGGAAATGAAGTCCCATACTTGAGTACAAATGGAACCTCCTCCAATGCATTGTTCTTTTATACCCTGTGTACACAATACTACTGCCATCTGTATAGGGGCTTATCCCTATCCCATGACTTTTGTCGCCTCGGTATAATCTAACTTGAGTAATTCCATTCTCTGTTCTACACCTCCTTCCAGTTTCCAGGCTAAATATCAATTATTGCAAAGATTGTTGAGTTTTTCCATTCTGGTGCTATAAAGTTCTTCGGTTAGCCGCCCCCAGCTAAATATACGTGATTTGAGTACTATCGCCGTAGTATCAGTACCATAATTTCGTTTAGTCGCGATTATTGTGGAATGATTTCGTATGTTTGGCTTGATTTACCTGTTTCTTTCCCTTTTACCTCATGTTCCCAACAAACTATGGAATATTATGGATGACAGTTCGCCATGTCACCGGGCCAGAATTGTTTTGGACTGCTCGAATGAATGATTTGGCCACCCAGATCGCCTGACTCGAATCCCATCGAATATTTATGGGACATCATCGGGAGGTCAGTTTGTGAACAGTATTCTACACTGGTAGCACTTTCACAATTATTGACGGCTCTAGAAGTAACAAGGGTCAATATTTCTGCAGGAGACTTCCAATGACTAGTTGAGTTCATTCCACGTCTAGCTGATGCACTATGCTGGACAAAAGGACGGCCGACACAATATTAGGTCACCCCAGAGTACGGCGTGTAGAAGATAGCTGCACAGCTATTGTGCACTAGACAAGCAGGCAAGCCCAGCCTCTGGTTGAGAATGTTTTGGTGTCCTTATCGTGGCAATTTGCATTCCTGCATTTCAGTCATCGAGCAAAACAGAAGTAATATCTGCCGTTCCCAGAGTAAGTGATATAGGCGCTCTGCTGTTCCAGATCAGCATAAACGATTTAGGAGACGATCCGAGTCGTCCTCTTCGATTGTTTGCAATGATGCTGTCATTTACCGTCTTGTTAAGTCACAAGATGAACAAATCAAATTAGAAAATGATCTGGACACAATATCTGTATTGTGCAAAAAGTGTCAATTGACTTTAAATAATGAAAAGCATGAACTCATCCACATGAGTACCAAAAGGATTCCGCTAAATATCGGTTAGACGATAAAGCACACAAATCTAAAGGCTGTAAATTGGAATAAATTCTTACCGATTACAAGTGCGAATAAACTGGAACGATCACATAGACAATGTTGTGAGAAAAGCAAACCAAAGACTGTGGTTTTATTGGCAGAAAGAAAATGCAACAACTCTACTAAAGAGATTGCCTACACTACACTTGCCCACCCTCTTGTGTGTTGCTGCTGCGCGTAATGGTATCTGCAAAAGATAGGATTGACGGAGGACTCTGAGAAAGTTGCAAGAAGGGCAGCTCGTTTCGTGTTATCGCGAAATAGTGATTAGAGTAACACGGATATGAAACACGAATTAGGGAGGTAATCTTTGAAACAAAGGCACTTTTCGTTGCCCATGAAATTTCAATCACAAACCCTCTCCTCAGAATGTCAAAATAATTTGCTGGAGCCGGCCGTTGTGGCAGAGCGGTTCTAGGCGCTTCAGTCTGGAAACGCGCGACCGCTACGGTCGCAGGTTTGAATCCTGCGTCGGGCATGGATGTGTGTGATGTTCTTAGGTTAGTTAGTAATAGTAGTTCTAAGTTCTAGGGGACTGATGACCTCAGATGTTAAGTTCCATAGTGCTCAGTGCCATTTGAGCCAATTTGTTGGAGCCCGTCTACATAGTGAGAAACAATTATCATAATAAAATAAAATAAATCAGAACTCACTCGAAAAGATTTTCCGCGTGCTGTTTGAGAGCGGAACGGCAGAGAAATAATTTGAAGATGGTTCGATGAACCCTCTTCCAGGCATTTAATTGCGTTTTGCAGAGTAAACATGTAAATGTGTATAAGTCGGATATTTCAGCATAAGGCAATGGTTGGATTCATATGATTTCATATTAATACGCTGAGTTTTGAAAGAGAGTCTAAGGGTCGATGACCTAAGCAGTTTAGTTCCTTACGAATTCACACACATTTGAAAGAGCATTTTGCAGCTTTCTCTGAGTCCAGTGGTGTTTTCAATTTCTTGATTAACTTAGACCACAGTCAGAGGAGGTGGCTTACATCTGGAAACTTTGATCAATTGCTTGAAATCTTCAGGTGTTCCATTAGTGCCATCGTATTCCATAATCCAATAATTTATAGCATTCTGAGAACGATTACCCATGTACAGAGAATGTAATTTTTTATCTTCTTCAAGTCACTAACGTGACTGAGGTGACTGAGAAATGGAGGGGTAGACGGTGAGGTTTTTATTTTGACCATCAGAATAATCACAAAATGTGCAGGATGTCCCAGAGGCAAGTGTCAGTATTCAAGGATATGATCGGAACGATCATTCGAAGTCAAAAAGCCTAGTAACCATGGGCTCTAAAGTGCATAACTTAACTGCTATGATCACTTATTCTCCTTCGCTATGTGAAACAAATTTATTTTACTGAGGATGTGGCCGAGGCTCGTTAGGTATGCATTTTAGAGTCCTATACGTTTTGGTTCGAATGATCGTTCCTGTCGTATCCCGGAATATTGACCACACCTCCTAGGACACCCTGTATACAATCTTCAGTACCTCATCCACGGCATGAATGCCGAAGTGAAAAAGGAATGACGTTACTTCATTTGCGCTGTTTTTCACAATTCTTTCAAGATAAACATAAAGGAGAATTAGCCCATTGACAGAGCATGGATTTTGGCAAGGTCTATATTTTTTGCAATGTTTATGCAGGTAGCCATTTTCTTCTTGTTTTTCCTTGACTCCAATTTATGGAGAGGTGGGGCTTGGGGAAGGGAGAGAGACTGCATCAGAATTCTGTTTGCTCTGCCCTCTCGTTGCCGAATGAAAGTGGTTCAAATGGCTCTGAGCACTATGCGACTTAACTTCTGAGGTCATCAGTCGCCTAGAATTTAGAACTAATTAAAGCTAACTAACCTAAGGACATCACACACATACATGCCCAAGGCAGGGTTGCCGAATGAGTCACCACTGACTTGGACTTGCCAGTTTCTTTCCCCTGTAAAATTATCTTAACTGGTTCATTTCCCTTACAGCAAAACTTTGAACGCTAATATCTCTGGAACCGACTTACTCTTTTTTTCCAGTTTTGCTCTCTGAACAGAAGTGTATGATCAATCTGAATGGAGATGTCACAATGACTCAAAATATTACCACAAATCATGGAAGACAAATCGAGAGCCAAGTACTCGACGAGCTCATGTTATTATATGGCTGGAACCATCTGTGCACAATAAACTACAGTCCTGCCATTAAAATGGCATGGTGAAACCTTTCCATAGCACACTCAAGAAATCGCTAATCTATTATCTGTCAGAGTGGACAGTAACACTCATTGAGATTACGTTTTTCAATAACGTAAGATATTCAATGCTCTCCAACACAATTACCTTACGGTGAAAAATTCTGAGTTCCAGTGAAAATAATCTTGCCAGCAAACGGAACCACAGTTTTGCACACAGTTTGTAGAACAGCTTAGTGTTCGAAAGAGGAACATAGAACCAATCAACACCACCAGACAGTAAATGAAATTATTCTTCCACACATCCCATGTGTGGCTTCAGTCCGATGCGGTTCGTTCCGCACCTATTGCGCCATATGCTGGTCGTTACAAAGTGATGAAAAGGGGAAGGCACACTGTCAAATTCGATAAACACAGGAGAAAAGGAATGGTCTCCATCGAGAGGCTCAAACCATCATACATGGAAGCCGAAGACATCACTTTCTGAGGAGCAAACTGATAAGTGAATCGACAGTTCCACGGAACGGGCAAAGACATCAAACCCAACACTTCAGTCTTCACATGAGAGCAACCTACTGCTGCACCCACTATTTGTACGAGGACCGGCCATCAAGTAAGTGGAAGTTCCCTTACATACCAGGAACGCCTGGCTTTAAGGAAAAGGGGGACCCATGTGGTGACATCAATCAGACGATGCGTCACAACAAGTGGCTAGTGTTCTCTCTGGAATGTAAAAGGATTATCTTTGCTGCTGTCAGCAAAGGAACTCGTGTTTGCTCCCTTATGTTTTCCTTTGTAATGTGAGTTTGCGAGACGCAAATAAATTATTGTTTGAAGTAACCTTTCGTATTCTTCTGCAACAAATGCATATATGACGAATTCCCAAAATTCCTCGATGAACTGATGGGGAAAGATAAGCGACGTTGTTTACTCACCAAACATTCTCCCTAACTGACACAACAGTCGGTGAAGTTCATTCCTTTACACACCAGTACCTCTCTCACATGTGTAACGATCTGATGGCACAATTTTTTATCGTGAACCATGTGCACCACGACCATATTATTGTCAATATATTTTCGATAAATGGCAGCATCAGGTGTAAATAGTGAAATCCGTTATTTTGAACAATAAAGAATTTCAATATTTACGACCCATGCTGCCACTTATCCAGAAAATATATACAAATTTTCATTTAAAACATTCAAGTTTTCAACATGTTTCGACAAATTTACCAGACCAAATTTCGTTAACTCGCTTGCACTATCGATATCGGCCAATGAAAAATTACTACTGTCATTACTGTCAACCACAGGGCGTGTTTTATCTGGACACAACAAAGTAACCATTGACAAACATCAAAGTAACCATTGACGATTCTGTGTTCCATTTAAGGAAAACAGTCTACATTACGTTTTGTTGATACATGTGGATGATGCACATACTCCACCTTTAATCTCCAGAATTAGCGTTGTTCCTTTTTTGATACTAAGCACATACCTATGTCCAACACAGTTCCTACCAGAAACACTGAATTTTAGTTCACACTCAAAAAGCTCTCACTAAGTAGTGTTTTGATAAATTTTACCCTGTTCCATGCATACAGTTTCACAGTACGACACCCAGTCCATCATGAAGTTTACGATCACCAACAGCAACTTTCATTGAGCAGTTTCTGAAACAAATTCCCTTATTGCACATATGCTCATTGGTAACTGCAACCATGAGCCAGTAATCTTGGTCAACTCCTTGACTCATACACATAAAGGCATTTACATTCTGAGTCTTTTTGCCTTCCTTGTACTTCAACGCTCTGCAGTCTGTCTTCAAATGACCTCTTTTCTTACAATAACTGCAGCTTCTCGTTTCTTCCTGCGTTTTATTTTTTCAGTCTTTTGCAAGACAGCCCTCTTTATTACAAGCATAACAAGTAATTTCTTGCTACCGTCTTGCACTGGCCAAAGCTACTTCCAGCCTATGGTTTCTCTCTCCCTCAGTGAGCAGTCTTGTTGTTAACTCATTAAGAGTTTGCTTCTCAAAAGGGACGAACTCCCATGCTGAACAGAAATGTTTGCACCTCTCGGGCTGAACAGAAATGTTTGCACCTCTCGGGCAATGACACCAACACCTTTGTTATAATAATTTTCTCTGAGAGTGTTTCACCGACTTGCTTCAATTTAGTGTTAATTCTTCTATATTCGATATAACTGTAACTACCAAGTCATCACCAAACTGGAGTGAAAAAACGTTTGCTGAAGAAGATGAATGCTCACTGTGGCCTCCTTCTCGTACATGGTCTCCAATTTGGCCCACATGTCAGCTAATGCCATCCATATCACAATAAGTTACTGTGACTTTACATCCTTTTCCAGCCATGTTTATCCTCTGCTTCTTTCTCCTTCGGAAGCTTAATAGCTGTGCCACTGACAATATCTAAAAAGGCTTTTTCTCTGAATATCACTTCCATTTGGAATTTCCATACTGCCGAATTGTTCTCTCCAGATAACTTCAACCATTCATACATAGATTGTTCCATGCCAACAGCAATACCGTAATGACAAATTTTCTGTTGCTCTTCATACCCCCAAAATAACTCTGCCAATATCTGAAAAAGAAACTTATTCACCTGGTCCCATAACCTGTTATGCACAGAATTCAGTTGTTATCTCTTCATTGAGAGTCCTACAGTCTGCTTACAATGATACATCCATTCATATAACATCACCAAAAACAGCCATTGAAGCCGTTATCACTGAAAGGTTGGCTTGAACATTCGATTGGTTTTCTGTTGTAGGTGATATGCCTTTGCCTCTAACCTTTCAATTGACCTACTGTCTAACATGGACTCAGAACCATGCTACAACTATGTATTTTACACATATAGAAATCATTGCCAGAAGTAAAAGAAATAAAAAGAGACAAAATATTCTTGAACCCCAGAGCCTTGAATGTTTACTCTAACACCCACCTAGGCACTGAACACACACACAAACACACACACACACACACACACACACACACAGACACACACACACACACACACACACACACACACACACACACACACACAAACACACACAACCTATTTTTGAACTTATTCTACTTGCAGTTAAGAACCTGGCTGTGGAATTTGAATAATCATCTTATTATTTTCTTTGGTAACAGACAGAACAGAATGTTTGGCAGATAAAGAGCACTTTTTCATGCTTGTATTTTGTGTGTATTTCTCTATGAAAATTGTCACTATTTCTTGTCTCATACCTATGGACTTGACTCTATAACACTGAGAAATCCAAGAGTGCCTCCAGAAAACATATACTTTCATGAATGTAGGTGAATGATAGGGTCGGGATTTTATATTTCTTGAAAATAGAGGGTGCTTGATTCTCTATATATGACTCCTTTAATTGCTCATATTGTTGCTTTTGATAAATGTGTATAAATGATCATTTAATCATACTGGTATTCGCCAAAACACTATGCCATATTGAAAGGTTCCTGTTGTCCCCTTACATTATCTTCATTTACCTTCTGGTGATACAAAAATCTCTGGCAGGCGTGAGTGAATCAATGTGGGTGTGTTTCTTGTTGGCATACGGTGGTTTAGTCTGCTGCAGAGAATCAGCAGTAGTCGTACAGAATGGCCAACCCCTCTAGTTTTCAGGAAGGCACAGGGGTTTGCTCTCCTTGCTTAAAAGTTACTGGTGTTAGGTTCGTGGCGGAAGTCTCATCTCTGGGTTTTCCTGGCTATGGAATCGCGTAGGAGACGTTGGAGTGTGCGAGACGGTCAGTCTGCTTCCAGCGCGCCGAGGGTCTGCAGCTGATTCAAAATGGTTCAAATGGCTCTGAGCACTATGCGACTTAACTTCTGAGGTCATCAGTCACCTAGAACTTAGAACTAATTAAACCTAACTAACCTAAGGATATCACACACACCCATGCCCGAGGCAGGATTCGAACCTGCGACCGTAGCGGTCGTCCGGTTCCAGACTGTAGCGCCTAGACCCGCAAGGCCACTGCGGCCGGCGTCTGCAGCTGAGCTCTCTTCGAAGGCAGGTGAGTTGGTTTAACTGCGTGGCGCGTTGTCTCGTAGCGAGAGGGGAGCTTTTAGCTTTTGGTCTCGCATCTCGTCTTATAAAGATTCTTTAACCTTGTCACAGCAAGGAATTCGAGGCTTCTGTTGACTTTCAGTTTGATTCCTATTGCAGACTTTGAACCGTAAGAAGAACATAACACAAAGATGTTTCATATGTAAGAAGTGCGCCCTCGGTTAAGTGTGAATGTTTGTCTGCCGGCAACTGCGCCTGTTTACGTTCTAATCTTTCCTGAACCTTAATAATTTTGCCTCTCCGTGAATTTTCTTTGTCTCATTTACCTTTTGTCCATTGGAAGCCATCCACGTGGTTTAATATTGGAGCTTGTTGGCCCACTGCCATCACCTTTTGTCCATTCAAATGTGCCTTCTGAAAAATGTTAATTGTTCGCGGCTGCGTGGTTTAATGTGGTTAAAACTTGGCCACAATATGTAGAAACTGTGTCTCTGCAAACCACGTGTGCATACGAGTGTGTTGTGAATCGTGTACCGTTTCACAAGCAATTGAACTTAGTTACCAGGCAACAGCAGTTTAGTAGATGCATTACATCAATGTACTAAGGAATAAATAATTTTACCACCAATCTTATCCTGTGTACCGACGTTATGTCTTATTACCTACGCCATTTACCTTGTAGTTTCCTTGTTAGTCCATCCATAGCGTTTCCATGTGCACAGGCCCAATAATTAGTGTTCCCTTTTCATTTAAAACAAATTCTTTAGAATAGATGTTGTTTTCAGGAGTGCTGCTGCAAGTTGCTCTTATGCACAGTGTTCACACATTATCTACTTTATTTTAATATTTGATTCATGTGAACGATGCCTGGACCAAACTAGTAATTACATCCCATTCTTTACGAGTGATAGGACAATGAATGTTCTCTTATGAATCTTTTTCTCATGATTAAATTAATTAATTTTCCAATTCAGCCAAACCCTTTATTTGTCATGTGGGTAGAGTTACGGGTGACCCAATATTTTACATTGATTTCAACGTCAGATAGCATTTTCTTATTCAAAGTGAGCTTCACGCAACTTACACATAATGCCATTTTTTTCCCACAACATACATATAGTGACCATGATGCAAGCTAACTTACAATACCTTAAAATGTTACATTTGAGTGTACAGTAAGTACATAACACTGTTTCAATACTAAAGGAATTTTTAAACAATGTTAGTACATGATAGTACTGATTTAATTTTTTTGTTTGTCGATTCTGTACATTTTACCTATCTTAAATGTTCATCCAGCCATACTCCTAATAGTTAGTATGTGGTATCTGTTCTGCTTTATGCTGCCACAGTTCTACTGTTAGGTTGGTTCCTAGTTTCTTTGTTTTTTGGGTAAAGTTAATATGTTCTTCTTCTGTTGTCACTGTGACTTTGTACGGTATGTCATCTGCATTGACTGAATTAACAAACAGTAGCATCATCACCAAACAATATTTTATCTGCTGCTGATATATGGCTTGGTATGTCACTCATAAATAATAAGAGCAGTAGTGGTGCCAGTGCAAAGCTCTGTGGCACCCAATTCAAACTCTGAAGTATGCTAAGAATAAATATTAATGTCGTATCTATACTCTTTGATGGCTGTTAGGAGGATGGGATTTCAACCAATGATATATCAGTACTAAAGGGTAAATTGTTGTTCAGTAATTTAATCATGCTTATATCTCAGTGTGCTGAAACTGGACTGCTACACGAAAACTCCCTTGTGCAACCAGTGGCAAACTTTATTGAATGTGTTCACAACAGAAACGGCAAGGCATCCGATGTGAACAGTACATTCAGCTAATTCCATAAAGATGCACTAATAATTAGGAATGGAAAATACTAAAACATAAATCAAAGACTAAACAAAACCAAAACACACGTGTGAAACACTGTGCCTCTGGTGTCTGGCATGAAATATGTGACAGTGAAATGTTTGTAAGCACATGCACTCGGCGTAAACGACACAACACTACGTAATGGAAGATGGTCAGTACATCAGTCCCCTCAACGGAAGTGGAATGCTATCAAAAACGTGGGCTGGAAAACTATCATTACGGCTTAATCGTTAGACGTGTTCTGCTGGTGGATTCGCTAATGCTGGAGTCTTTACTAGTGATGGTGGTGTTGGTACAGCTGAGAGATGAGGTTGGAGCCATAGAACTTCTGATGGGAGTGCTTCTTGAAATATGTATTCCAGCTAGACTCTGTTGATGGATCATAGTGGATTTCCCATTAATCGAAATGTCAAGTGTTTATTTTACCCTTACTAGCACACTATGTTAGCCTCTGTACTTATGCTGTAGAGACAGTTTGATGTTCATCATGTAGCATGACATGGGAACGGGTACTGAGGTCCTGATACACAAAGGTACAGGATGTTTCATATTTGGAATGCTCGCTTTTTGTGGTCTCTAAGTTTATGGACAATTTTGGGCTGATCTTGATCCAGCAACGGCAAAGTGTTCCAGTCCACAAATTCACCTGATATATGCAATGCTTCGCTGTACGCTAGTTAAGCCTATGAAGCGTCTGATTTATAAGTGTTGCAGAGGGCTTAATAGCACCATGGGAAGGGCCTTAGTTCACTTGGTGTCATGGAATGTCAGTTCTGCTTTAAATAAGTGGTGCCATCTCTCAATCATCATGTTGCTGGCCAGATGGTAGCTCGTCGTTTTGGCAAAATTTGTCGAGTTGCACAGACAGATCTGACTCAGATTGCTCCGAACGGTCCATTATGTTGTGCAGCGGACAGCTAAGTTGTGACACTCAGTGTGATACAAAAGTAAAGGCTACATTTCTGCTGAAATATTCTTCTGACCAATGTGTGAAACAGTTTCGGGAGTAGATAGCATTGGTCATTGGACAATGGTAATGACCCGGCAAAATTGATGTGGACATGGGCAAAGCGAGTGGTTGTGTTCGGAAAGTTCCCTATAAGTGTGTGCATTTGTTGGTGACCTTTAATGCGACATCAATATTAATTGTTTTGCATTTCTGGTCATATATAACGATTTGTCATCAGAAGAGTTCTTGATCGTATGCCAGGGTGGCACAAATCGTGTAAAGTAGTGAATTCATCTCTTCTGAATGTGACTGGTAGGAAAGGATGAGGTTTCAAGGTGACATGTCGCAATACAGTTTAACATCAGTTTCAGAAATGTCAGTTAGCTAGAGGTATAATGCTGATTATGCTGCTGTTAGTAGTTCCCACAGTACATGGCCTGTTGGTTGCACTCTGGCAAGCTTAGTGTAATCGATCATGCTGTAGATGCTGCTGACCCAAAAGAGACAATTCACCACCACACTGTTAATGCCAGGTATGTGTTGAACATAGGTGCTGAACTGTGAGATGACTACGAGCTCATTGTGCCGCCTTGTCAAACAGTTCATGTTCTGAGCAAAGGCATACACAACAGTTTGTGATCTGTATAGATTATAATGACTTTGGCCTCCAGCTGAGGCCTGAAGTATTTAATGGCCTTGCACATGACTACAAATTCTCAATCATGCGTTGCAAAGATGACGGCTTGTGTGAGAAGAATGCTAATAGTTGACACATGTCACTGCATCATTGCTGTAGCACTGCACCAATTGCTGAGTGATTAGCATCAATTACCATTACCAAGCGTGCATTAGGCTTGGGGCATGCAAGCAAGCAAGCAATGCAGAGTGTGTGATACTCTTTTAGCTGCTTCAAATGCCAAGTTCATACCACCAGTCTGTGCTATGTTTGAGATGCCTTTATTCTTCAGGTCAAATTAATGGCTATTGGAGCCCAGCCAAGTGTGGCAGATGGTGGCAGTAGAAATTCAAGGTGCCCAGAAATTGGTGCAATTTCTTGGCGGTGCTTGGCCTTGGGACTCACAAGATAGTTTCCACCTTCTCGGATAGCAGTAGCAATCACACTGATGATATTCTGTACCCTGGGAAATCCACGTGTATCTGGCCGAAGATACATTTAGTTCTATTGAGGACTACACCATATCGTTCCAACTGTTTTTAACACTTCTATTGAATGCTGACGATGCTGCTCTGATGAGGCAAAAAAATCAAGATGTCGTCAAAATAGGCAAAGCAAAAGGACAGACAACGTAGAGCTGAATCAATAAATCTTTGCCAGGTTTGTGCAGCATTCTGGATACCAAACACCATAAACATGTTCTCGAACAGTCCAAAAGGAGTAATTATAACTATCTTTGGGATATCCTGTTCGGATATGGGTATCTGCATTTGTGTTTTAGCACAATATAGTACACTGAAGATATTGGCACCATTCAATGCATAATTGTGGTCATACAACAACAGGACAAAGTATCTTCCTGGTATTGTTTTGGTGTTATGTGTGTGGGGGTTTTATTTTGTGTCATTGCACGATGGATTGATGCAACCAGTACCCTTTGGTTCCTTCAAGAAACAATTTCCACCTCACACTATGACAGTAGTCAGACAGACGCTCCTAATGTACCAACAAGAACTGCTTGAAAAACATTCAGCAACAAATATCTTCTGGAGTAGTCCGCTGTAAGGAAAAGACACAAAAAGAATTGTATATTCTTACGTAACTAGTGGAATACTTGGATACTGGAGTATTGCTAGTTAGTGTAAAAAAAACATTAAACGAACGAAATATGTTATTTATTGTAAAAAAATTCTGAGAAATCAAATGAAAAATAATAAATTTCCAGGTTCTTTTCAGAACAGTAGATTGCCTCTTATGGATAGGAATGCTGTTATTTTACAAAGTATGGAAAGGTTGTTTTCTCCCTTTTCTTTAAGATTGTTATTTACTCTGCAGAATGGCTGAGAGCCACGTCTACACAACTTGAGTAACTTTCCTAGGTACAGTCAAGGCTGTCGTGTGAGAAATGTAATGGAGTGTAACATTAGGGAGGAAAGATGGGGCTCGCATACACTGTAGCACACAATACAGTGAGCTGTGATGGCTGCTGCCTGCATCGCTCGCTGCTGTCAAATAACACAACTATCTCTTTCTATCTCGATTGACCTTCGCCAATCAAACTCTCCCTACACCCTGATGAAGTCAAGGACTCCTGTCCACCCCTAGTCTAACTATTGGCGTGGTACACTGGTCAGATAACCAGTCCACCGCGATGCCACTCAGTATTCGCTCACAGGCATTTAACTAGTATTCTGTGTGTGTTCACACCGCACAATAAGTGTGGCAGCCAACACAGTGAACAAAGCTTAATCATGAGCGACTCAATATAGAGTATCAGTCCGATTCGCTAACGTCAGAGGTGCTCTCCCAGTGAAGTACTGACGAGAGACTTTGTACCTCGCTCTTTACATACACGTATGAGCGCACTCGCTCTCGTTACGTGTTCCCGTTCCAAGAGCGACAAAGGAACGGCCCCATTTTCTGGAAATGTTTGCAAGGGTATATCATTCGCTGTCTTCCCTCACTCCTCTGGCTCTTTGCGTCAGAAATATTCCACCAATCAGCGTTGCTCTGTTAAACAGGAGAATGACGTTAGTTTGATTTGACCAATGCGGAAATATGTAGCATCTCCGTTAGGCGTATACTGTCCTCCTGTGAGAACTCCGTAACTGCACAGCTGGTCCATCACTTAATGTGTCTTCTGGGCACTCACACACAATGTAGCGGAATTTGCTTTTAAGTCGAACACGGGGGTCATTATCCCTTCGCTCTGGCAAAAGCTGTCCTCTCTGTGGGCGGTCGCTTCGGCTGAAGTAGTTGTGCACCTACCCCTCTGAAGAGACGGACCTCCCAGTAGGCCGGCCGCCTCCCTAGAATGAAAATTCCTGTGGCCGACATGTTCTGTATGCCAGCCTCCACTTTTTCAACCTTGGTGCGCGCTTGTGATTTACTTATTAGATTTGAATATCGCTTATATGAATTCATACAAAATTGACTCTACCTTATAGAGTTTGGGTTCGAATGAAGCATCTTGATGAGCAGAATACGGTTGTGAGGACGGAATATGTAAGAAATGAAGGTCAGGAGACCACACCACCTTACATCCCCCCCCCCCCACCCCCTTGTGACAAAAATTTTGTCTGGGGTTTCTTAATGCTGAGGAAAACATTGGCAAAGTCAGGCAAGAATTGTTCTTTTACATTTTCCAATAAACTTCCTCAGTCATTCTTAACAATTTTGTAATTATTTCTTTATACCTATTGTTTCTATTTTTTAATTATACAATTTGTGTTTTGTTGTTATGCAAACATAGACTTTACAAAGGTTGATTTTCTTTGTCATTGCCATTACGTGTCTCTGTTTATCTTTTTCATTTCCAAAAGTTGCTTTTACAATATTAATTTTTTTAAACTCATTAGTGTACAGTGTATCATGTCTTAGTGTGGTTATTTCTTTTCTTCAGTTAAGCTTTGCGTGAATGTTTGCAAAAGCTCTGTTGTGTCACTTTGTTTCGTTTATTTATTTCTTTTATGTGTCACTGTTTTTCTTTTTAAAGAATGAAGAAGCTTTTCTCTTAATTCTGTCCTCATTACTGATGTTATGATTGCAACAAAAATGTATTTATGAACATTCTTTACAGAAGGAAAATACTACATAATTCTTTTTCTAATTCTGCATATAAAGGAAATAAGATTGTATGACTATCCTAATTCAGTTTCTCTCTCAAAAAACTTGAGGTATGTATAAATTAGGGACTTTGTATATTTAATAAAATAATTACTTTTACGAATAGAAAGGTAAGTATTATTCACATATATCTAATTTTTATAATCTACACTGGTTGTATTTACTCTGTCCGTTTCTTTGTTCGATGATCCCCTTTGGAAGTGCTGGAAGGCGTTGACTCATTTATATGGGTGTCACAAATCATGTGAGAAGCACTCTAGCATGTGATGCTGGATCTTATTTGTTGATGTTGTCATCATGAAGTGGTATTTGTAACCGACGATGATGACTGGAGTTTATTGAGTATACGGTAATGTCTTGGTACTCCTTTGCTGTCACACCTGCGGTGTATGGTCGTTCGATGATTGTAGTAAGTTGGTGATTACCGACGATCGTCACCAAATATATGTGCTGTGACGTCTTGGTACTCCACACCTGGTTCGGTATGCCAGTTTGGTGATGTGGTAGGGAGAGTGATGTTTATTTTGCTGAATCCATTTCTGGATAATGTTTGTTGGTAGCACTTAATATTCCATTTGCTGTTCGTTTGTATTTGTTTGACTGTTCCAGGTTTATTTTTGGAGTGATGGTTGTAGTAGTTACCATGCCTCAAAGTTCATGGAAAGAGTTTTGTAACAATTGTCTTTGTAGGATAGGAGAGAAAAGTATCTTGCTGTCTTCTGCCCTTCTTCGTCTTGCATCTTCTGTTCTTCTCTTCTTCCTTGCATTCTTCTGTTCTTATTGGGCTAGGGATATGTGAATTTTAATGTAGGAGAGATTTAGGATTTGTAGGATCTGACTGCCTTTCCGAATATAAGTTGATGAGTTTATTTCATGTACCTTCTTTGTAGTCTCATCATATCATGATTGTCACCACACTTGTCCATTAAGTAGCAGTATCGTACCATATGACATGTCCATGGTGCACGTTGTTCTTCTGAAGTCCAACCTGGTTGCGACCTGCATTTCCAGTGTGACATTGGTCTTCATGTTGTTGTCATTGACCTAAGTGCTTTCTCAACATGTCTGTACCCTCTCTGTCGCTATCTCTGTAATATTCCTTCTTTTGACTTGTGTGTGTTATTTACTATCCTGATATGCAAAACCAGATGTAATACTTGTGTGTATTTTGTATTCTCTGAATTGGTTTACAAAACATACTGTCATGCAAAGCCAACTGTAATACTCTTATACTATACTGTTAATAATAAGCAATGTAACAAACAGAAATACAGTTACCTATCCAGACAGCAAAACCACAAAAACAAGTGTAATAACAGTGTGTGTTAACCTAAGGAATAAGCATCAGATTTTAACTCGTTTCTTCAAATAAGTCATTAGTTCAGAGGTATGGCAAATAACAGTAGTTAGACTACTATTCTTCATCGATAACAATATATGTGGTTGGTATTACACTATTATTTGTCAGTCTAATTAGGCACACATAATGAAGCTGAGTAGGACAGCAGAAAAGATTACAACTCCCTACTTACCTAACAGACTTCACTTTAAATTTAGATAAAGATTGTTCAGCAATACAAGAATAATTTAGCTGCCCGAAACAAAACTACAGCACCCAATTGCTTAATCAAACAAACTGATTTCATGAAAACAAAAGTAAATTTGGACAGGGGGGGGGGGTTTCTACGTCGACATATTTGCTACTCAACATTTCATTGATTCACTATAAACTGTTTAATGTTACTATTTATCACCATTAATCATCAACGTAGTATTTCCTTTCATTAATACATAATGTGAAAGCAGCAAACAATTTATCTAATGTGGTCTCTGAATCTGGCATAACCTTATGTAATCAATTTAACACAGAAAATAATAGCAATGGTAATTATGAAATTCTCAGTTATTCTTTCCATCAATTATTTCACTGATTAATCACTGATTTGCCAACAATATATTAAAGATTTCACAGTCTTGGCTGAATGCAGGTCACTCGGAATTTTCATTTACCAGTTTAGGATCCTGCTTGGTTTACGAGCGGGATAAATTACCAGGTGGATACAATTGTTAATTTGGATGATGGTTATTATTCTTAAAGCACATTTCAACTTCCTGGTACACACTATAATACATAGCTAAAATGTCGTGCCCTGTAAACTGTGATCAGCGACGATGGCGTTGGTGGCAACAACTGCATTAATATCAGAACGGCCAAGAGCAGTTATCCATGTCAGACTTATTTCCTCTTCATAGCGATGATCCATCTTGTAATCATTAGCCCGTTTTTCTCCCCATAGCAGGCCGTGATAAACTGCAGTTTTCAACCGAGGCAAGATGCAACAATACGGCGCACTCCACACTATGCTGGCGCTGTACGTGCTGCGTCTAAGATCACTGGCCACCGAGTGACTTTGTTCGTGCCCGCCAAAGCGCGGCAAACGTTTCCGCTCCCACCTTTTCCTATGCTTACACAGCTTTCCGTTCCTGACGGAACTACTCCATCTTTTGTACTATACATATCTCATACAGCCCAAAGTGAGTGCCAGTAGCTATTACATACATAATTATAGCACCTTTTTACATTTAATAATTATAACAAATAGCTATCTTTACAATATTTAAAAGTAAATATTACACCATTTTTCTTAATATGTACACTCATTTTAATCTTATCAAAGAGTCTCAGTATCGATTTCGCTGCAAACAAGAAATCTCTACTTCTGCTTTTTAACGGTTTCAATAAAATATTTACAAAAATAAAATTTAACAAATATGAACGATAATGTCACACATGCTACTGTTTCAGTAATGTGTGCTACCATTAAGCATTATTGAAACAACCAAAGTTACAGTTTTTCATATTTTTTTAACTTCAACACCTCAAATTTTTTTATGTTCCCTACATAACCAATAAATCTCTTATACTAAACATCATACACTTTATAGTCATATAATAAATACACATAATCTCATGAAAAATAGAAATGGTTTCATACTAATACTGTACCTACATATCCACACAAGAAATACCTATGATTACATGAAAAAACATACCTTCTGTCATACAAGAAAATATACATAATTACACAAAAAATACATAGTCACATGGCAAATACACCTAGTACAGTATAACATTACTTTAGCAAAAAACATCTATGTACCCTTCGTCAGTTGTTTTACCTAAACTATATGCTTTCACACCTCTATTGCTGCCCCCAGTATGAGTTACTATGGCAGTCCATTATTTCAACAAATTGCTCTTTCACACCTTATGGCTGCCTCTATGTTTCAATATACAGACAGTCCCTTTTCAAATTTATACTGACTTTTTAATCACCCGGTATATGTGAAATTACCACACGTTCTCAGCAGAGATCCAAATAAATCCACGGATAGCAATTCTAAACTATCATTTGGTTTGATACTTTGCATTGCCCTTCTACTTGTAATGTTAGTAACCTTTGACCTCTGACATACATCACAGGATTTTAACCGACTAGTTACTTTCTTCAAAGCGTTGATACCAATTTTGGCTATGCTTGCTAACTTGTCGTAGCACTTCTTTGAACCACAGTGCCCATAAGCCAAATGAAAATAGTCTATCAATTCGGTTTCGAATTGTGACAGCCAGCAAATTTGCCATTCCTCACTGTCCTTACTTTTCCTCAGAGTCTATATTCCTTTAAATATTTTATAGAACTTAGGTATCTGTGGACAATCTTTACTGTCAAATTTGACCTTTACTGATTTCCATACTTCATCGTCATTTTGCAATCTCCTCATCTTTTTGCAAATAGAAACTATCTTCTTGCTGTCCACTACACCCTTTAAATGCAATATTCTGAATGGCCCTTTGTCATAATTACCTTGCACATTTAATCCTTTACCATCTGGTAATCTAGACAAAGTGTGTGCTACATTGTTTTCTGTTCCTTTTACATACAGAATTTCCTAATCAAATTGTTGCAGATAAAGAGTCCAACGAGCTAACCTTTGGTTTATCAACCAACAGTCCTTTAAAAATGTAAGTGCTTTATGATCTGTGTGTATAATTAATTTATGTCCCTATGAGTAATTATGAAATTTTTGCAGTCCCCAAATTATAGCTCATGCTTCATTTTCTGAAATTGTGTAATTCCGTTCATATCTAGTGAATGTTCTGCTTGCAAAAGCAATTGTTTAGTGCACAATGCTGCCTTCTTGTTCTACCTCTTGAAATATTTCTTCTCCTGTCCCATAGTTACTACTGTCAGTACTCATGTGAAATGGTAGTGACAAATCTGGATGGTGTAACGGGTTGTTTTTTAGTAATTCAGTCTGAATTTCTTCAAAATCCTTTTGACATTCCTGCGTCCAAATAAACGCACTGTTTTTACGTAACAAATTGTTCAATACTTCACTGTTAAATGCATGTTCTTTTACAAACTTCCTGTAAAATCCGCATAACCCTAAGTATGCCTTTAATTGTTTCTTATTCTTAGGAGGAGGACACCTTTCAATGACTTTAAGTTTTTCAGGGTCCTTTACAATACCAGTGGTAATAATATGGCCTAAAAATTTTATTTATTTTCTTACAAGTTCACATTTTTTAAATTTCAGAGTTATTCCTCCCTTCTGTAAAGCCATCAGCACTTGTACCAACAATTCGCAGTGCTCCTGCCATTCTTGGGTAACTATTAACATATCGTCTTCATATATTGTAAGTCCAGTACTCAAAAGTTCTATCAAGTACCCAATCCAAACCACGAGTAAATACTGACACTGATGTGTTCAGTCCGAATGGCAACACTTTATAGTGGTAACACCTTCCGGCGAAGAGAAAAGCGGTATACTTTCTCGATTCGACACTGAGCTGCACCTGCCAGTAGCTAGCAGTCATGTCAAGGCTAGATAAATGCCTTACATTATAGAATTTCTGTAGCATATCGTCGAGAGATTCAGGACGATCAATTTCCTTTTTCACAATTTTATTCAGTGTCCTTGCATCAATGACTATCCCACTCCACCATCCCGTTTGGCCACAATAAAAAGCGGGTTACTGTATTCGCTATTACTACGCACAATAATTCCCCATTCTTAGATTTTGTCGATTTCTGCTTGAACTGCCTGTTTCTTTGCTGCAGGCACTGGATAAGGATGAACAAAAAACGGTTTGTGTGGTTGAATTTCCATTCTGTATTCAAAACCTTTTATTCTACCTGGTTTGTCCGAAAATACTATACAATTTTTTTCCAAAATTTGTAGTAGTTCCTCCTTTTGACTTTGATTTAACTCAGGTATATTGTTTACTAGGTTCATAATTTCTCCCAACATCTGTTCTTCATGCTTCTCATATGGTAAGCTTCAAACAGTTCAGATAACCCTTCGTTAACTGTTTCTACGTCATTCATCATAGATGTAAAGTCCGCTTCTAACTTCTCGTCGTTTCCTCAAAACCCATATCCAAATTTACGTCCTCGTTTGTTGTGCTAACTGTCTCGTTACCACAATTGATACTCACCTTTTGTTTGTGCAGTCAATCCACACCTAGGATTACTTCAGTACGAAGCTCTTCAATTACTAGAAAGTCATGTGAAAACGTTTGTCCTTTTATCTTAAAATCGATCAAGATTTGGTTCTTTACCGGTTTGCTCCTTTTCCCAGTAGCCCATATAATACGTATTCCTTGGACAGTCATTACTACTATTCCAGGTTTGTTCTCTATATATTCATAAAACGACTTAGACAACGCGCTAACCTGCCATCCTGTGTCTAATAATGCTCTTAATTTATAACCATATATCTCAATCGGTATAATAGTCTGCTTCTTAGACTTCTCTTCCGTATCGCCATGTTCAAATGGTTCAAATGGCTCTGAGCACTATGGGACTTAACATCTATGGTCATCAGTCCCCTAGAACTTAGAACTACTTAAACCTAACTAACCTAAGGACACCACACACATCCATGCCCGAGGCAGGATTCGAACCTGCGACCGTAGCAGTCGCGCGGTTCCGGACTGAGCGCCTAGAACCGCGAGACCACCGCGGCCGTATCGCCATGTCCTTCCAATAACAAGTCCTCATCCACCATTGCATCTTCCCACGAAATTGCGTTCGTTTCCTTTGATTGTACGTCTGGCGGCTCTTTCTTCCTTCTGATCGCAAATTCGTCCACGATCTCCTTCTGCAATACCTGACACATTCGTTCATTCAGTTCTCTCTTGTCGTTTTCGGTTCCTTCATCTGTAAATTCTTTCTGTTCTACGTTAGCATCAGTTTTCGGCAATTTTCCGCATGAAAGGTTTTCGTTTTCCGATTCTACTGCTTTTATACAACAAAGTTTTTCTGATAGTTGTCTTACTTCGATTTCAGAGTCACTCGAATAATTACTTTCTTCGTCTTCTTCCGAGGGAGCACTTTCTACACCGCTTCCAGGCTCTAGCAAGACTGCTTGTCGTAACTTCTTGGTAAATTCCCACGTCATTACTAGTCTCGAAATCCATGCATTGTTGGATTCTTTCGAGAGTAGTAAGATCTTCCTCCTTATTTTCCTTTGCAGTTCCCAGGTCTTTACTAACACAGAGATTGTTTTCATCCGAACTACTTCCTACATCTTTGGCAATGACATCTGCTTACACTTCAAATACACTGTAATCCTTGTGGAGTTCAATTAATCGCACGCATTCATTGTCTTTTAATTCAGGCTTATGGCTAACAGCAACACTTTCCTTCGTTTCGTGGCCGCGGAATGATTCATCAGCAACGTGTAAGATTCCATCTTTCATTGTGCGGCTAAGTACGGCTTCCTCCTTTTCAGCCACTCGTATTCTTTGCACGGTGCTTTTTGTTTCGTTTAAATTGGCAGCTCGCGAAATCTGCGCGGCTCCACTGCAGAAACTTTCCTCCGTTCCTGCTGACTTCGCCGTTTTAGCGCTACTTTGTGTATCTTTACACTGCTTCAGACCGTCATACAAATTGCTCATTTGTATATGCCATTTACCTATTCCTTCGGACCAATTCTCCGTTTCCTTTGCCTCCCATTGTCTACCGCCTGCCCGAGACATTCCTACTGCGAGCGAAACTCCTTCCGCCTGCTGGTCTAGTCTACTACTTCAGCTGATTGCCTCGCCAGGCTACTGACCGACTCTATTGCGTCATCTGCCGTCCGAACTGCTTGAGAGAACTTGCATTCTGCCGCGGCTACTTGTAAACGCGCCGTTGCGCCGTCACTGCGCTCTCGCCTGTCAAATTGCGGCACGCTCTCCGCACCATGTGTCACTGCGCGGCGACTGCTCCAGCTCGCTTTAGCACACACACAGCACTGCGGTACTTCTGCACTGCGCTAATGAGGTTGAAAACCTTTCTTGCGTCTGGGCCATTTACTGTGTTTCTTTACCGAGTCCGTCCGACCCTTAACATTCGCGGACTCTAGTTTTCCGAACAATCCAGTGCGGAATAATTGCGCGGTCCATTTCCTCTACCGCGTCTATTAAAATTACCTCTTCCCCTTCGCATCGTATTGATTTGATAACGTTCGTTATCTCTTTAGTCGTCATCATGCAATCTTTGGTTCCTATTCCCGTTATTTCTATTCTGGCGGTAATTATTGCTTTCGCGCCAATGGTCCTATCACTGACCTTTTCCAGAAACGCTGAAAACGATCTGTGGTTACTACCCACATACCTCTTAGAATCTTCTGGCAACTTCTGCCAGAGTTCCCAAATAATTTCGTAATCTGATCTACGATTTCTTAAATGAGCTAACTTACTATAACAAGACTCGCAAAACTCTTTCATGGTCATTCGATTCCTGCTTTCGAACATTTTGACCATTACAAACTCACGCCATACGCTATTTTGTATGTTTTCGGACCAGTATTCGTCCAAAAATTGTTGCCTAAACGTACAGAAGGACATTTTTTCAGTACTCAGGTTTATGCTCCATCTTTTAGCATCTCGTGCTAATCCACTAATTACGATGTTGATCTTTTCCTGATCAGTGCTATTTTCAGGAAAAAGCCTCACGATTTTTTTTATGAAATCCACAGGGGATAATCCGCTGTGTTTTTGTATGGGTCGAATTTTTATTTGCCCTCCAATACTTTGCTATGATTTACTCCATTTACTACGTAAGAGATGTTGTTCTTAATTTGATTTTCAAGGTTGGTAACCTTCTTCTGAATGCAAGTCGCGTTATACAGCATTTTGCCTGGCAAAGTTCTACCTGTTTCTTTAGCCCTTTTTTCAGTTTCTTGGACACTATTTCTCAGTTGAGATATCTGTTCTTTATTCCTCTGAATGATGGTTTCCTTCGCTTGTGAAACCTCCTTTTTCACTTCAGCTTTAACCATAGGTTCGACCTGCTCTTGTATTTTCTCTACTTCTGTTTCAAACCTAGCATTGATTTCAACGATTTCAGTTTGAATGTTACTAACATCTTCCTTCAGATCCTTAATGTTACTTTTCATATTTATTAATTCCTCAGTAAGAAATCCTATTTTATTATGTACCTTTTCTATATGTTCAGTTTGTTTTTTAAGCTGTGTATCTACTTGTTTTGTGTGTTCTTTAAATTGTTGTTTTGTGTGTTCTTTGAGCTGTTCATTCTGAAATTTAATTTGCTTAGTTTGCCTTTGAAGCTGTTGTTTTGTTTGAATTTTAAGATGTTCACTTTGTGATTTGATTTGTTCACTTTGGGATTTGATATGTTCACTCAAATTTTTGGCCTGTGTCTGTATGTGCATACTAATGCCGTTCAACAAAGCATACCAATCGACTTGTGATTGTGCTATTTGTTCTGTGTCATTTCCCTGATCTCTGTCTTCCTCTTCAGAATCTAACTTTTCTTTCTTTATCTGGGATGGATTTAACAACATAAAACTCTCATCTTTCAGATCTACCTGCTGTACTTGTTTTTCTACCAGTGAGAGAGATTCATTTATGTTTTGTTCACTATCACTGTGTACAGAGCTTGTTTCACTATCATCCTCCTGCTTCACTTCCCTGTATTGCATTGCCATATCTTTATCCATTTTTAACAACTTCTCAAAGCACATGTATTGTTCCTATGACTGTAACAGATCCGTGCCCCTTAACTTTCTGTACCTCTCTCAAAAGTCCTGGCACGCTGCGCCAAGTGTAATATTCCTCCTTTTGACTTGTGTGTGTTATTTACTATCTTGATATGTAAAACCAGATGTAATACTTGCATGTATTTTGTCTTCTCTGAATTGGTTTACAAAACATACTGTCATGCAAAGCCAACTGTAATATTCTTATACTGTTGTTGTTGTGGTCTTCAGTCCAGAGACTGGTTTGATGCAGCTCTCCATGCTACTCTATCCTGTGCAAGCTTCTTCATTTCCCAGTACCTACTGCAACCTACATCCTTCTGAATCTGTTTAGTGTATTCATCTCTTGGTTTCCCTCTACCATTTTTATCCTCCACGCTGCCCTCCAATACTAAATTGGTGATCCCTTGATGCCTCAGAACATGTCCTACCAACCAATCCTTTCTTCTAGTCAAGTTGTGCCACAAACTTCTCTTCTCCCCAATCCTATTCAATACCTCCTCATTAGTTATATGATCTACTCATCTAATCTTCAGCATTCTTCTGTAGCACCACATTTCGAAAGCTTCTGTTCTCTTCTTGTCCAAACTAGCTATCGTCCATGTTTCACTTCCATACATGGCTATGCTCCATACAAATACTTTCAGAAACGACTTCCGGACACTTAAATCTATACTCGATGTTAACAAATTTCTCTTCTTCAGAAACGCTTTACTTGCCATTGCCAGTCTACATTTGATATCCTCTCTACTTCGACCATCATCAGTTATTTTGCTCCCCAAATAGCAAAATAGCAAAACTCCTTATACTACACTGTTAATAATCAGCAATGTAACAAACAGAAATAGTTAACTATCCAGACAGCAAAACCACAAAAACAAGTATAATAACCGTGTGTGTTAACCTAAGGAATAAGCATCAAATTTTAGCTCATTTCTTCAAATAAGTCATTAGTTAAAAAAAAAGTGTAATAACCGTATGTGTTAACCTAAGGAATAAGCATCAAATTTTATCTCGTTTAAAAAAAAATTATTGAGTGTCATGTAATATTTTGTCTAATGTAATATCTTGTATAGACACCTTTTATTAACCTTAGACGTTCCCCATCATTAGGAAGTGTCGTATTCATGATCTATGGAACAAGTACTAATCTAATCTAATGGAAAATAACAGTAGTTAGACTAGTATTCTGCATTGATAACAATATCTGTGGTTGGTGGTACACTATTATTCCCCAGTCTAATTAGGCACACAAAATGAAGCTGAGTAGGACAGCAGAAAAGATTGCAGCTCCCTACTTACCTAACAGACTCCATTTTAGATTTACATAAAGACGGTTCAGCAATACAAGAAAAGTTTAGCCACTCGAAACAAAACTACAGCACCCAGTTGCTTAATCAAACAGACTGATTTCATGAAAGCAAAAGTAAATTTGGACAGGGGGGGGGGGGTTCCTACATCAACATACTTGGTACTCATCATTTCATTGATTCACTATAAACTGTTTAACGTTAATATTTATTACCATTAATCATCAATGTAGTATTTCCTTTCATTAATACGTAATGTGAAAGCAGCAAACAATTTATCTAATGTGGTCTCTGAATCTGGCATAACCTTATGTAATCAATTTAACACAGAAAATAATAGCGATGTTAATTATGAAATTCTCAGTTATCCTTTCCATCAATTATTTCACTGATTAATCACTGATTTGCCAACAATATATTAAAGATTTCACAGTCTTGGCTGAATACAGGTCACTCGGAATTTTCATTTACCAGGTTAGGATCCTGCTTGGTTTATGAGCGGGATAAATTACCAGGTGGACACAATTGTTAATTTGGATGATGGTTATTATTATTAAAGCACATTTCAACTTCCTGGCACACACTATAATACATAGCTAAAATGTCGCACCCTGTAAACTGTGATCAGCTACGGTGGCGTTGGTGGCAACAACTGCATTAATATCAGAACGGCCAAGAGCAGTTATCCATGTCAGACTTATTTCCTCTTCATAGCGATGATCCATCTTATAATCATTAGCCCGTTTTTCTCCCCATAGCAGGCCGTGATAAACTGCAGTTTCCAACCTGGGCAAGATGCAACAATACGGAGCACTCCACACTATGCTGGCGCTGTACGTGCTGCGCCTAAGATCACTAGCCACCGAGTGACTTTGTTTGTGCCCGCTTACACAGCTTTCCGTTCCTGACGGAACTACTCCATCTTTTATACTACACATATCTCATACAGCCCTAAGTGAGTGCCAGTAACTATTACATACATAATTATAGCACCTTTTTACATTTAATATTTATAAAAAATAGACATCTTTACAATATTTAAAAGTAAATATTACACCCTTTTTCTTAATATGTACATTCATTTTAATCTTATCAAAGAGTGTCAGTATCGATTTCCCTTCAAACAAGGTGTCTCTACTTCTGCTTTAACAGTTTCAATAAAATATTTACAAAAAATATTTAAAAAATATGAACGATAATGTGACATCTCGAAGCATATGGTGTTGAGGGAGTTGATGATTGATGTTGGTGGCGATGTCCGTCTGATGCGTAGAAATATTTACAGTTTTTGTTTTACATATATTTGTTATTGTTATTTACAAAAAAACTCTGATTTTATATAATGCAAAAATTTTCTGATAGCGGCAAATATTATATATATATATATATATATATATATATATATATATATATATATATATATATATATATATATATATATATATAATATGATTTCTTTTCTTTATTCTAATTATGGCCTACCACCTCTTCATCCTTTTATGGGTTGTGTGTCATTTCTTGTTTGTGTGCATGTTGTAGGATTCTCAATACTACAAGAAATTGATAGCCCGTTTTGTGTGCCTTTTTTTCTTTTAATTATGTTGTTCTGTTGATCTATTAATTTAATTTTTATTTAGTCGTTAGTATAAGATAGGGTGGACGTTAGTTTGCCTAACCTCCTCTGCATTTTTTTGCGTCAGTCTTTATGTTTTGCAATATTCGGTGGCTTAACCTCTACTTCTGGTTTCCCTTTGCTGTGTTGTTCTTGTCTCTGTGGACCATGATTTCCTGTGTAGTTATTTGCGCTTTGGTCTCGCGAGTTGCTGTTTCTGTCATCGTGACCTCTTTCAAAGGTCCTAAACCTATATCCACCACTGTATGAGTATCCATTACCGTTTCTATTTCGGTACCAATTATTCTGGTTCTCGTTTCTATGCCAATTACCTTCATTATGCCACTGTCCTGGTCTGTTAAATTGCCTGAAATTATTGGTATTAGGATTACGATAATTATTATTGGAATATTCGTTCCTAGACCTCTCCTTTTGCTGTTCCCTCTCCTTTCCTTTTTCTTTCACCTTGTCTTCTTTAAACATAACTTAACTTCTGAGGTCATCAGTCGCCTAGAACATAGAACTAATTAAACCTAACTAACCTAAGGACATCACACACATCCATGCCCAATTCAGGATTCGAACCTGCGACCGTAGCGGTCGCCCGGTTCCAGACTGTAGCGCCTAGAACCGCACGACCACTCCGGCTGGCCTGGTCTGTATCATGTCTACCCATAAATCCTGAAACTCCTATGCCCTAACAGCAACACAAAAATCGTAAAAATCCAAAATTTTCCAACACAATATACCACAAGACCTTGTCCCTACAATTCTACTTTCCTCGCTACTGGTGTCTATTCTAACCCTAAATATTTGCAAATAACTCTTTAATACATGAAAGAAAATTTTTCAGAGTGTTAATGCTGCGACCTGCCATACCTAACTATCATATATCACCTATTCTGACACTTGTCTATCTTGGCAACGTACCTATTTTACATATCCCGTCAGTTTTACCTGTCCTGGCAGGGTCGGAATATTCTGTGAGTGTGAGGGTTTTATTTTGTCACATTGCACATGGATTGATCTAACAGGTACCCTTTGGCTCCTGCAGGAAACAATCTCCACCTCACTCTACTACAGAAGTCAGACAGACGCTCCTAATGTACCAACAAGAACTGCTTGCAAAACTTACAGCAACAAATATCTTCTGGAGTCGTCCACTGCAAGGAAAAGACACAAAAATATTCTATATTCTTATGTAACTAGTGGAATACTTGGGTACTGGAGTATTAGCAATAGTGTAAGAAACACATTAAACGAACGAAAAATATTATTTATTGTAAAAAAATTCTGAGAAATCAAGTGAAAAATAATACATTTCCGGGTTCTTTTCAGAACAGTAGATTGCCTCTTATGGATAGGAATGCTACTATTTTACAAAGTATGGAAAGGTTGTTTTCTCCCTTTTCTTTAAGAACGTTATTTACTCAGCAGAATGGCTGAGAGCCACGCCTACACAACTTGAATAACTTTCCTAGGTGCGGTCAAGGCTGTTGTGTGAGAAATGTAATGGAGTGGACTGTTAGGGAGGAAAGATGGGGCTCACATACACTGTAGCACACAATACCGTGAGCTGTGGTGACTGCTGCCTGCATCGCTCGCTGCTGTCAACTATCTCTTTCTGTCTGGATTGACTTTCGCCAATCAAACTCTCCCTACGCCTTGATGAAGTAAAGGACTCCTATTCGCCCCTAATCTAACTATTGGCGTGGTACACTGGTCAGATAACCAGTCCACCGTGATGCCACTTAGTATTTGCTCACAGGCATTTAACTAGTACTCTGTCCGTGTTCACACTGTACAATAAGTGTGGTGGCCAACACAGTGAACAAAGCTTAATCACGAGCGACTCAATATAGAGTATCACTCCGATTCGCTAACGTCAGAGGTGCTCTCCCAGTGAAATACTAAGTAGAGGCTTTGTTCCTCGCTCTTTATGTACACGTAAGAGCGCACTCGCTCTCGTTACGTGTTCCTGATCCAAGAGCGACAAAGGAACAGCCCCTTTTTCTGGAAATGTTTGCAAGGGTATATCATTCGCTGTCTTCCCTCACTCCTCTGGCTCTTTGTGTCAGAAATATTCCACCAATCAGCGTTGCTTTTTTAAACGGAAGAATGACGTTTCGTTTGAGTCGACCAATGCGGAAATATGTAGCATCTCCGTTAGGCGTATACTATCCTTCTGTGAGAACTCCATAACTGCGCAGCCGGTTCATCACTTAATGTGTCTTCTGGGTGCTTTTAAGTCGAACACGGGGGTCGTTATCCCTTCGCTCTGGCAAAAGCTGTCCTCTCTGTGGGCGGTTGCTTCAGCTGAAGTAGGTGTGCGACTACCCCTCTGAAGAGACTTACCTCCCAGCGGGCCGGCCGCCTTCCTAGAATGAAAATTCCTGTCGCCGTCATGTTGTGTACGCCAGCCTCGACTTTTTTAACCTCGGTGCGCACTTGCAATTTACTTATTAGATTTGCATATCGCTTACACGAATTCACACAAAATTGACTCTACTTTATCGAGTTTGGGTTCGAATGAAGCGTCTTGATGTGCAGAATACGATTGTGAAGACGAAATATGTAAGAAATGAAGGTCAGGAGACCACGCCACCTTACAGTGTCAATAGCTCTATAATCACCACAAGGATACTATGCACCACACTTATTCGGAACTATATGTATCGGCGAGGACCATAGACTGCTGGACAAGGCATTTCTCCCTAATGGATCATACTGTAAAACTCTGATTCTGCCATCGCCATCCAGCCCAGAGCCAAATGTCATGGTCTACAAGATGTTGGTGGTCCATCTGTTGTCTTGGTGTAACGAACCATGTTGTGTATTACTTACTTAGGGGCGCCATATGGTCATGTCAGGGCTGGAAAGCCATGCAACCATTTGGCGTACTCTCCATCTGTGAGATGAATCAGTTTGGCAGAATGTATAGCTGCATCTCGATGAAACCCAGATGCTGTCAGACCAGTGGCGTTATCAGTTAGGCGCATATTCTTTGTGTCTGGCTAGAAAGTCTGCTCTGATAGTGGGTTTAGTGATGTCCACGATGGTGAAATCCTGTGTGAAAGCTCGATGCAAACCCAGATCTAATTCTGGTTGCAGAGTACCATACATCGTTATGACCGAATTGTTCGCTGCAGTCAGACAGAATCATCATCTGCGCATCATGGTCCATGGACAAATACACAGATTGGATCCAGTGTCTATTAAATATTTCCAGCTAGACAGCCAATCTTTACCAAACAGGTGTGGAGATATGGACCAGCAGTTGGTGGAGGCACCTAGTTCCGACTGTCGCTGACATTCAGGTAAGTGTAGGATAAGTGTAGGAATTTGTGTATTTGAGTGCCTACTCGCGAATACCAACAGTTACCTTGCTGCTCAGGCCCAATTACAGAAGAAGTCGTTGATGATCTGCTCCACGAATGTCAGCAGTTCCGATTCCGGCCCCTGCCGTTTCTTCAGTCGTGACGAGATAATAATTCGCCCATCTACTGCGTCACTAGATCTACCTTGGCTTCCAAGACGTCGTATTGTGCGCGCGAAGCAATTGGCATCGGGCTAGCACACAACGTGGTGAATGCGCTGACAGGAAGTAGCGTCATTGCGTCTTGGAATTTATCTGACAAACCCTCTAACGCGTTCAGCGATGTGTCAGTCTAGGATGATATGATTACTTCGATGGGCGGTGCTAAAGGACTGCTCCATATTGTGCGCAGTGAGTTGTCTGGTACCGTTTCAAATGGTTCAAATGGCTCTGAGCACTATGGGACTCAACTGCTGTGGTCATTAGTCCCCTAGAACTTAGAACTAGTTAAACCTAAGTAACCTAAGGACATCACAAACATCCATGCCCGAGGCAGGATTCGAACCTGCGACTGTAGCGGTCTTGCGGTTCCAGACTGCAGCGCCTTTAACCGCACGGCCACTACGGCCGGCTCTGGTACCGTTTCCGCGCCCATTTTGCTTCGTAGGTGCCGCAAGTACTACAAAGGGTTTCTGTCTGTGGTATATTCTTGGGTGAGCACCATAGGTGAGCACCTGTCGGATTCGTTCATCCTGCGATGCTGACACTTGCCAAATCGATTCTTCTTGCACTGCAGCGGTGTACTGGTAACCTAATTGACTTACTACCGCCGCAAACTTAATAGTATCTGCTGAAATTTCGGAATAGAAAAACTAGGCTCCACCTGCACACACTACAAAGCCAAATTGTGTGGCCAGAACGGTGGTAGACATACAGCCAGTACCGACAGGATTAGTCGTAGACGGTGAGCCAGTCATTTTGCAAATCTCCTCCACGAGCACTCGTTAATTCAGTGATACTATGCAGGCGATCACGTCTGCTGCGCCAGTTTGTCGGTACAAGCCAGATAGGCTTCGTTCGACGATTTAATCCTGTGTATTTATCTCAACACGGTGAAACTGAAGTACTACATGAAAAACTTACTCATGCAATGTGACAAATTTTACTGAATGCGGCCAAAGGGGAAACGGCGAAAAAATATAACGGCTTCTTAGAATCCAATTCACAACTTAACATAAATAAGCCGGGAACATGCCATTCAAGTTATGCCGTAGCTATGAACTAATAATCAGACACAGAAGACATAAAACCTTAAAAAGCATAAATCAAAGAGTAAACGAAACCAAAAACATGCATACAATACAGTGCCGGTGGTGTCTGGTGCGAAATGTTTGACAGCACAATGTTTGTAAACACACGCACACGGCGCGTGCGTCATATCGCTATGTAACGACAGGTAGTCGCTACAAATCCCATGGAAGTATAATTTCGTGAGCAGAAAATTATGATCAGCGACACCGAACACCTTACGTAGATCTAACAGGCTAAAATTCAATTTTTTTATTGTTGTTGTTGTTGTTGTGGTCTTCAGTCCTGAGACTGGTTTGATGCAGCTCTCCATGCTACTCTATCCTGTGCAAGCTTTTTCATCTCCCAGTACCTACTGCAACCTACATCCTTCTGAATCTGCTTAGTGTATTCATCTCTTGGTCTCCCTCTACGATTTTTACCCTCCACGCTGCCCTCCAATACTAAATTGGTGATCCCTTGATGCCTCAGAACATGCCCTACCAACCGATCCCTTCTTCTGGTCAAGTTGTGCCACAAACTTCTCTTCTCCCCAATCCTATTCAATACTTCCTCATTAGTTACGTGATCTACCCATCTAATCTTCAGCATTCTTCTGTAGCACCACATTTCGAAAGCTTCTATTCTCTTCTTGTCTAAACTATTTATCGTCCATGTTTCACTTCCATACATGGCTACACTCCATACGAATACTTTCAGAAATAACTTCCTGACACTTAAATCAATACTGGATGTTAACAAATTTCTCTTCTTCAGAAACGCTTTCCTTGCCATTGCCAGCCTACATTTTATATCCTCTCTACTTCGACCATCATCAGTTATTTTGCTCCCCAAATAGCAAAACTCCTTTACTACTTTAAGTGCCTCATTTCCTAATCTAATTCCCTCAGCATCACCC
Organism: Schistocerca americana; assembly: GCF_021461395.2. Taxonomy (NCBI): domain Eukaryota; kingdom Metazoa; phylum Arthropoda; class Insecta; order Orthoptera; family Acrididae; genus Schistocerca; species Schistocerca americana. The sequence goes on along the minus strand of NC_060122.1, from coordinate 548,981,905 downwards.
GACTTAATTAGACTACATTCCATTATCCTTGTTTTGGTTTTGTTGATGTTCATCTTATATCCTCCTTTCAAGACACTGTTCATTCCATTCAACTGCTCTTCCAAGTCCTTTGCTGTCCCTGACAGAATTACAATGTCATCGGCGAACCTCAAAGTTTCTATTTCTTCTCCCTGGATTTTAATACCTACTCCGAATTTTTCTTTTGTTTCCTTTACTGCTTGCTCAATATACAGATACTTGTGGAATTTATGACCAGTTATAAAAATTTGGAGATGGCTGTGTTAGATGGAGCAGTTGTAACATAGTAATTTTAGACTCTGGTTATAACGACAAAGCAAACGCAATAGGAAGTTTGGAATCATTGGGTAATTCGCATGATTGCAAACAATTGCGTCAAAGATGTGCTAAAATACTGACGGTGAAAAAAGCAGGTCATGGAATGAACCTGTACCAGAAGGCGCTGGAGAAATGTAAACAAGAGGAAAGTGTGAGATATAATTGCAGTCATCCTTTTTAGGCGCCAAACTTATGCGAAGCTATAAACTAACTGCAATGCTATATTAAAAAAAAATGGAGATTGAAAATTTTATCTTTGACTTGGACGCTGACATCTCATTGGTTACAATCGTTTCGTCTGCAGCGTATCAACAAACTCAAACTGAAGCGCTGTTTACGTGTAGCCGGAAAAGGCTTGCAAGAGATAACGTGTGTTTGCGTTGACATTTACTCAACTGTTATCGTTTGTTTTCCTTATGTAAGCCATTTTATTTGTTTTAAAATTAATGTAGAGAAATTGCTATCTCTGTGACTGTGGTTTATTGAGAGCAAGTTTGGATAAGATAAAGTTTGGCCCATTTCGTAGGCACTTTATCGCTGCTGTACAGTGACAGCGCACACTGTTTACTTTGCGTTTCAACCTGTTCGCTGTCGTTGCAAGTAAGAAGGTAAGGACGCCTCGCGTTTTAAGTTTATGTCATTTTAACGATGGGATCCGTCTGTTTGGGCTTATCAGCCACTGAAATTGTATTTATAGCTGTGTGTCACAAAATTTGTATTAGTGAGCCTTAGAACCATCCACGAAAATGCAGTCGTTGAGTTAAAATTTATGTAAAACTATAAGTCGAAATGTTGTTCCCAACACAGCTTGTGCTTATTGTAGTTTTTGGCTGCTCCACAGAGATGTCAACTTAGTGATCAAAGGCCGGTTGTTGACGCCGTGGCCCAGCTATGGCCCAAAATATTAGAATGTGAACCGGGAATCGCCGTAAAAGTATGCAATAAACTCTTGCGTAATTTGTGTTATTCCATATTTATTGTTTTAAGTCTCGTATATCAAACAGATCCGAAAATGTTGTAGGTTGCAGACATTCCGAAGCATCTAAATGACAGCACCTTTTCTGTGGTTTTCACCAAAGAACCAGAGTCATGAGAGATACAGACGCATGTTCATGGGAAAATATGTTGTAAAAGTGAGAGTCTTCCGCTGTAACTCCTTGAAATTGCCTTAGATATTCAGAAAAACCATGTCACTTATACTACTTATATTACATAAGTAATTCATTGAACTTTATCATAACTGAGTGAGGTTATGCCACAATGATTAACACATTAGACCCAAATTCAATAGCAGTGGTCATGCCGGTTTAGTTTTCCTGTAGTTCTGTAAATCACTTAAATTGCTATAGTAATTATTTTTGGAGTCCATGCCTCAGTCTTCCCTTCAAGTGTCCAATCCGAGCTTTTGCTCGTTCAGTAATGACATCAATGTTATTGGATTACTCAGCTCAAAAACTTAATTTCTTCACTGTTATTAACAGGTATCTGCAAAAATATATGAGTGTTAGGTTATAGCAATTGCTTCTAATGCTATTGTAATGTGTGGAACCAGTTGCAAATACCCTTTTTTCTTTCTGTAATAGTAATCATCGCAATGACCAAATATTAAATGTGTCTATCTCATGCAATACTGTGTGGAATGATGATTTTTTGAGTGAGCAATGTGAAAAGGAAAAAACTAAACTCCACCTCCTAGGCAGTAGGTGGGAAAAAGTTGCGTCTTGAATCCCTCATCCCTGCATTTTTCAGCATGGCATGGATGGAAACGTAAGGCTTCTCTATGCCAGTTAGTTACACAACCACATTTTCTGCTTTCACATTTGGTGTCTTTGCCATGTCACAGCCAGTTGTCACCTTCCAGATTAACCTAGACCTCGAGCTGGTTTATGGATCAGTCTGTCACCACAACCAAGATGTCAGAGCGGCCAGTTTGTATCTTTAACCCATAACGTCTTGGTGGAGGAAGTTATGCACAGAAACCATGCACATACTCATTTTAGAGTGTGGTACAACAACTTGGAAGTTTCCTAAATAGTATTTGTAGAAGAAAGAGGGAAAATTTTGAAGTGGCAGTATTTTACTTGTCAGAAATATGTTAAGTCGCTACAAAAATGGTCAAAGGACAGTAACAGACTGGACCAACTATGATAAATGTGAGTAAAGGCATACTCTTTATGTGATAACACATGTTGAGTACTATGTTTGCTAAAATTCCTCCAGAGCAAGCAGCTCTATAAATTCCAAAGTGAAGTGTAGTGACAATTTTCCATGAGAGAGATAATTTTCCTTTAAACTATCTGTGGTTATGTCATCAGGCCTTTTGATCTAGTGGTAATGCACTTGACTGGAAACCGAGAGGTCGCAGAATCAAATCCCAGTCCCACCATAAAAATTTTTCAGTCTGACTTGATGCTAACTTTCACCTCACAGTGATGTGAAGATTTGCCAGGAATGACACGTAGTTCAGGTGTTACGTTAAACTGTAGGTCGCCTTTCTCTGATAGAATTACTGTATTAGGTTAAGAACACACAAATCGCCGGAGTGGTATACAATTGAGCAAACTTGTGAACAGCTCACTGACCATCCCCCCTGAGTGTCTCCTAGCCAGACATGCCATACAAATTTACTTTACTTGTGGTTTCACCAGTGGGAATAATTAACAAACAACATAATGTTTCAGGTAGTGTGTGTGTTTATGAAAAGGAAAGCACCTTAGAAAGAATATCATTCATTTAAAATAAGAAAGGCTCAAAGTATATTGCAGGATCTCTTAAATCTGGAGAATCTTAACAGGACAATGTTAATAAAGAAGTTGACATTTCGCCATGAGCCGCACTACTAGATACTACCAGGTTACTAGGAGACTCTCCTGTTATGATACACTCTTTAGATGAGTTTAGTCCTGCTGGAGCTCAGAAAAGAATGAAAAGGGAAGATTTCACTGATGTGAAGGACTAATGAGAAAGCTGAACACAAACCTGGAAGAAACAGCCACTTTTATAATCATATTTAGGTTTCCATTTTTTTTTTTATTTTTTTTTCCAAAATGCATAATAGCTGGATTCCTCTCTCTTAGACATAACCTACTATTCAAAACTTGGTGAAGTGCTCTAAGTGTCAGCAGTCTGTGCCACACAAGTAGAGAAATCTGCTCAACTGACCCTACCAGTACTCGATGTTGACTTTTTCCTGTGACATAATGATGTGACATGACATGTGCAAACAGCAAGAGAACAGAACATTGGCAACAGTTTTTTTCTTTCTTTTTCTGCCTTATTTTTTGGAATGTAGGTTGTGGTGATAGACTGATTTGCAGCATAGCCTGAGGTCTAGGTTAAATTCAAAAGTGACAGTTTTCTTGAGAGCTGGTGAAGCCAACGAATGCGATTAGAAAATTTCAGTTGTGTTGAAATACTTTTCCTAAAATGCTTCAAACAAGGAAACAGATATAAACAGAAGAATGTAGTACCACCAAGAGAAACCTCAAATCAAAAGAAAAACTGACCAAAATGACACTCAAGCAGTGAGCCTGTAATCACTGGTAGAATCTGAAGAGACAGAAGCTGATCCAACTAAAAGTGACATGCATCTTCACATCTTCCTGAAAAAGCTCCAGGTTCTTCAACCAATTTCTTTTATTTGAAGCTGTTTCCATCTCAGTGAAAATATAAAGTGAAAGCAAAAGAGAAACCTCACCAGTAAAATAGTTAACAGAATATACGGAAATACGGAAGCGTCCGATCCCACCCGTCTGCTTTGACCCATGACGTCACAAATATGGCGGAAACAAAAACAAACACACACACTTTCCACAAGAAGCCTAATGACACTAATGGGACAAGCGCGGGAAATGGGGTGTTTTGGGTCGGGGGCAAACTAAATATAAACAAATTTAGATGCCTTGCATAACTACAACGTGGAAGTGAAGACAGCCATGCATGAATACCCACCCACCTCCCCAGGGGTCGTAACCCCTGCAACCCATAGAAGATAAAGATGCTTCAGTAGCTGATTAGTGTTTTTTGTCTTTAAAAAAAAAAAAAAAATCTCACGGGATAGAACGAACAGATCAGAAAGATAAATATAATAAACTAAAACAGAAATTCGAGGAAACAGCTAATTATAATAAGTAAGAAGTGTTTTTAAATTTTAAAAAAATGTCACGAGATAGAACGAACAGATCAGAAAAGTAAATAAAATAAGATTAAACAGAACTGGAGACAGCCACACTCAATCCAAACTCCGCGCCATCATGACGTCACACGCGACAACACCCTTACGTCACGGGTCAAAGCCGACGCGTGGGATCGGACTCTTCTGTCGACCCGAATATACTAGAACACAAATGGATTGAGAACTGATCTCTGGGAAATGTGCTTCTCGGAATAGCAGAAACCTCTCCCTTCTCTGCAAGACTCCAATTTTGGATATAACAAACCTCGGGTAATGGAAATGTCCGATTCCATCCGTCTGCTTTAACCAAGGACGTCACCAATATGGCGGAAACGACCATTCACAACTACTCCCATGTTGCTACTATAACGTCATTAGGTAAACATGACAACAAACACGAAAATAGGAAAAAAAACCATCAAACACATATTCCTGCTATAATATAATGAAACTAATGGGACAAGCCAGGAAATTGGGGGTTTTGGGGTGGGGACAAACGAACAATAAACACACGCCACTAAACCAAACGACAAAACCGGTAAAATAAACAAACCACAACATTCGCAAAATCAACTAGAAACAATATCCAATGGAATCGAACATTTCCCTTGACCTATATAGGTCAACGGAAACTACTTATACCAATTCATAAACCCCAAAACCTACAACCACTTCCACAATCATCACTACCTCAAAAACCACAAGAAAACACAATACTTGGATTCAAACACTTCCCTTGACCTCACAGGTCAACAACAACACACAAAACCAACTCACCAATACCAGCAACACAACCTCCCCGACACATTATCCACAAATCATCTAACCAGACAAAAACATGAAAAAAAAAATTATGAAAACTCGCCACATGAAAGAGCCGGCACTGCCTACTAGATCGGACACCACAATCTCTCTCTCTCTCTCTCACCACACACACACACACACACACACACGCACACACACACACACACACACACACACAATCTATACACCCAACTTCCCCAACAGAATAAAGGACAACCAAGCAAATTTCCCAATCGTTGGTACTAATGGCAAACAGGGACGATTTAGGTATTCCTGTAATTCAATGTAAAGACAATTTAAGCTGAGGGAGCATCCCCCTTTCCCCACCCATTCCTATTTTGTGGAGGTCTTGGATACATACAGTGCACTACGGGGGCCAACACTTACCCTCAGAAGTACACTGTTGAGTGCCTCAAGTCTAAAGAATTTGTATGACTTTTGAACAGAGGTTAGTGCACACACTTCGGCACTGCTGTGGCATCAATCTCCACAGTCAGTATTTCAATATTCACTGCTGTCTTCACACACACTGCTCATGGGGATGTAGTTGATAACTTGCTGTTTCAATCTGGATTCACTTATCAGAACAGTGCTTAGAGATAAGCCTACGAGAAAGATGCACAACAAGGAAAACTGGGACCTTCATGCCAATCTCTTCATCCAATTGTAGCATTTCCATCCAACACCCTATGTTATTTGTTGGATGTATTCCAACCTCCGTCTTCCCCTAGATTTACTGCTCTCTACTAGTACCATGGAAGTTATTCTCTGATTTTTTTTTAACACCTGTTCTATCTCTCTCCTGGTCTTCTTGTCACTGTTTTTCATGCATTACTTCCCTTAACAATTATAGAGGTAGCTTATCTTATCAGTTCACATGATTTTCAGCATCATATTGTAATACCACTCTCAGAATCCCCAACTACCTTCTTTTTGGTTTTACCGTAGTGCATGATTCACTGTTGTGCCGTGCTGTGCCCCAGTCTTACATTCTCAGAAACTTGTTCCTTTAATTTGTGGCCTACGTAAGATGTTAGTGAACTTCTTTTAGCAAGAAATCTCCACTTTGCGTATGCTAGTCTGTTGTTATAGCTTTCTTGCTTCGTCCATCGTGTGATATTTTCCTTCCAAGGTAGCAGAATTCCTTCACTTTCGGTACTGCATAATCCACAGTTTTGGTGTTTAGTTTAATACTAAGCTCTTTTCTACTGCTCCTCAGTACTTTCATCTTTCTTTGGTTTATACTCAATTCAGTCGTTAGACTGTTCATTCCATTCAACAGGCCCAGTAATTCTCCCTCATTTTCAATGAGGATAGCAATGTCATCTTCTTTGCTAAAATTATAACTCTCCCAAAGCTGTGTTATACTGTGACTCTAACACAGGTTACTCTGTGTCTTCCACATGGACATCCTTTTCCTCTTCTACCACATTGGCAGACAGTTGCTTATCCACGGAAATTCCATCATTGTATTCTTTTTACCTATCCAGTCTCTCTTCTATTTTTAACAGTAGAATTCCTTTTATACTCTTGATGATGATGCAATTGCTTTAATTTTGCCAAAAGCTATTTTGGCATTTTGTAATGTTGATTGTGCTGCTGCTACGGATTTACTTTTTGTTTTCTTCACATACTTCCTGTGGCCATTATGCTTTATTTTCCTAACACTTCATATTAATTTCATTCTTAAATGATGTATATTGCTCTCTCTTTCTCCTTCCCTCTCTCACCCTCTCTCCCTTCCCCTTTTTTGTGTTTGGAGCATTATTGTTTTCTTCTTTTGTCAATCGATTGAAGTGCACTGTTTCTTCTGTTAATAGAATTTCTTTGCAGTTACATTCCTCTTACTTGCATTTGTTTGTCCAGTTCCTGTGAGGGCTAGTTCATGTATGTCCATTCCTCATCAAGATCAAGTGAACTCCCTGCTGTGGTACTTATGAACACTGTATTTGGAGTCTCAGAGAACTTTAAACAAACCTCTTCATTCCTCAACAGTTCAGTATTGTGCATATTTATTGGATAGATTCTTCCTGGCGATTCTCTTAGAATTCAGCCAAATCTTCACCATTATCCTACAAGATTGTGGTCTGAGTCTGTTTCTTGGTATCCGTTAAAACAAATATCTGATTTTGGGCTCTCTCTCTCACCATAATGTAATCCCACTGTTATCTTCCTGTGCCCCAGAACATTTTCACATGTATATTCTCCTTGTGTGATTCTTGAATAATGTGTTTGCTACTGTCCGTTGAAATTTATTCCAGTAACCCTGTCTTCTGCTCCGTCCCAACTACAGCTTTCCAATCCCCCTGAATTATGAAATTTTATGAAATTTCCATCTTTCTTTACGTACTGAGTTACTCATTAATGTCCTTATACACTTTCTCTTCATCTTTTATTTGTGACATTAGTATGTACAACTGAACTCCCATTTATGTTGGTTTGCAGTTAAATCTGATGAGAATAATCCTATCCTATTCACAATAACTCACTCTTTGCTCTATCTGCGTATCCGTAACAGACCCTACCCAGTTATTCCATTTTCTACTGTTCTTGATATTACCTGAATCAGACTGAACACAAATACTTATCTACTTTCCATTTTATTTCAGTGACTCCTACTATATCTAGATTTAGTCTTTACATTTCTCTTTCCAGATTTCTGTCTCACCTACCACAGTCAGAGTTCTGACATTCAATGCTTGGGCTCACAGAATGTCATTTCTTTCAGTGATTACCAACATGAATCGCTACACTGGTGAACCATTCACTCCACAGAAATTGTGGCTCTTGACTGAATAACAAGTCCCATTTGCAATCAGCACAGGTGCATAGCCATGCAGAAGTACAAAGCAAGACCATCTGTTGTAACACAACACACTTTTAGAAAGAAAGGGTAAAATGTGATCATCCAAATAATGAATGGAAGAAGAGATCATAATAGAATTCTGGAACTCAGGACATCATTCTGCTACATCTTCAGGTGAATGGGAGATCACCAGAAGGATTTCAGACAAGGGTGCAAATATCAGGCAGTGCTTCAGTGAAAAAAAGATTTCTTCAGAGCAGCAGTGAAGATAATGCCCAGACCATGATGGAGCGTTTTGCACAAGGTACCACCATCACCAATCAAGAATCCGATTTCCAGCCTTTCTGCAGGAAATGTATTTTAATTGTACTGACATTCCTGTTCTGAGGGGATGCACAAATCTTGGAAAGGATTACGTGAGCAGAGGTGAGGTTGACTGTGTAACCTGATTCCTCCCTCATTGCTGGGTAAGACAACTGCAGATTTATAAATGAGAAGGACAAAACTGTATGTTCAACACCTTGTAGAACATCCACATTTTTGTACGTTTATTTATAAATATTAAATGACTTTGTTTATGACATGACACATATCACTAATGTGCTGTCACAGTTAGAAACCTTCACACATTTTTTGCTGTAGTACATATGGTATATAAGATACCAATATGCTCCATCTACTTATAATCATCAGAGCTTTTAGTTGGCACAACTCTCACTGACTTCATAATGTAACTGCCCAGCAGATATAACTTGCTAGGTGATTTCAGTCCACACAGTGTGCTGTGGCACTACCTCTAGATATGTACTTGTGACGAGCTTTGTAACTGCTTGGGAGCTACGTATTCTCAGCATTGGCTGACACATATTGTTTGTTACTTTTACAGCATTACCTGCCCTGGATATCTTCTTCTCTTTCCTCCAGTCCTCGCATATTGTTCACTGGGAAGTTGTCAATGATCTGCATTCTGCTGATCAGTTCCCATTCTGCCTCCATCTCTCAGATGGCAAGTCCATGGGAGAGTCAAAGATGCGTGGGTAACAGAGCAAACTGGACATTTTACACTTGAGATCGGAGAAAATGGCTAGAGCTGAAATTACAAGCCATGCTATACAAGATTGAATCACATTAGTCAGTGTAAATAACTCCTCACAAAACTAAAGAGTAATTGGAACTGCAGCTGTGTAGTGCAAAACAATACACATTATGAAAACCCACAAGAATTCTTAATGTGCTTTTCATATGACACAGATGTTGTCATGCAGTGTAGTCAAGGGTGGAAAAGCAATAAGAAATACTTCAATGTAACAGTAATTAGTATAATGGCTTCACAGTTCTGTGGCATAATCAATGGACTGGAAAGCAGCAACATGATGCTAGTGTCAGTTTGTATCCCACATGTGGAATTGAAGTTCATATTATTGCATTATTTTTTTTTTTAATTTGTAAAAAATAGAAGACAGTAACAAAATAAATGTTTCAGAGTACTTAATAAGTCATTTATGATCATCAAAAAGGCAGAGCTTGAGGTTTCCTTACCTCTTGATGGTTCAGCCAAACACCTGTGACTTCAGTAACTATCTTTATCTACACTCCTGGAAATGGAAAAAAGAACACATTGACACCGGTGTGTCAGACCCACCATACTTGCTCCGGACACTGCGAGAGGGCTGTACAAGCAATGATCACACTCACGGCACAGCGGACACACCAGGAACCGCGGTGTTGGCCGTCGAATGGCACTAGCTGCGCAGCATTTGTGCACCGCCGCCGTCAGTGTCAGCCAGTTTGCCGTGGCATACGGAGCTCCATCGCAGTCTTTAACACTGGTAGCATGCCGCGACAGCGTGGACGTGAACCGTATGTGCAGTTGACGGACTTTGAGCGAGGGCGTATAGTGGGAATGCGGGAGGCCGGGTGGACGTACCGCCGAATTCCTCAACACGTGGGGCGTGAGGTCTCCACAGTGCATCGATGTTGTCGCCAGTGGTCGGCGGAAGGTGCATGTGCCCGTCGACCTGGGACTGGACCGCAGCGACGCACGGATGCACGCCAAGACCGTAGGATCCTACACAGTGCCGTAGGGGACCGCACCGCCACTTCCCAGCAAATTAGGGACACTGTTGCTCCTGGGGTATTGGCGAGGACCATTCGCAACCGTCTCCATGAAGCTGGGCTACGGTCCCGCACACCGTTAGGCCGTCTTCCGCTCACGCCCCAACATCGTGCAGCCCGCCTCCAGTGGTGTCGCGACAGGCGTGAATAGAGGGACGAATGGAGACGTGTCGTCTTCAGCGATGAGAGTCGCTTCTGCCTTGGTGCCAATGACGGTCGTATGCGTGTTTGGCGCCGTGCAGGTGAGCGCCACAATCAGGACTGCATACGACCGAGGCACACAGGGCCAATACCCGGCATCATGGTGTGGGGAGCGATCTCCTACACTGGCCGTACACCACTGGTGATCGTCGAGGGGACACTGAATAGTGCACAGTACATCCAAACCGTCATCGAACCCATCGTTCTACCATTCCTAGACCGGCAAGGGAAGTTGCTGTTCCAACAGGACAATGCACGTCCGCATGTATCCCGTGCCACCCAACGTGCTCTAGAAGGTGTTAGTCAACTACCCTGGCCAGCAAGATCTCCGGATCTGTCCCCCATTGAGCATGTTTGGGACTGGATGAAGCGTCGTCTCACGCGGTCTGCACGTCCAGCACGAACGCTGGTCCAACTGAGGCGCCAGGTGGAAATGGCATGGCAAGCCGTTGCACAGGACTACATCCAGCATCTCTAGGATCGTCTCCATGGGAGAATAGCAGCCTGCATTGCTGCGAAAGGTGGATATACACTGTACTAGTGCCGACATTGTGCATGCTCTGTTGCCTGTGTCTATGTGCCTGTGGTTCTGTCAGTGTGATCATTTGATGTATCTGACCCCAGGAATGTGTCAATAAAGTTTCCCCTTCCTGAGACAATGAATTCATGGTGTTCTTATTTCAATTTCCAGGAGTGTATATTTCTTTCCTGGCACCTACTCTGAAGCTTCAACAGTCATTGTGGTTTCCTGGTGCAGAGTAAGGCGACTTTTCTGGTATGGTACATTTTGTCTTTGTACATATATCATCAATGAGGCTTAGGTTTCATTCAGAAGGCAGCCAGGTGAGGAGAGAAATCACATTCCATTCTGAAAACCACTGCTGAGCAGTTCCTAATAGGGATACCAAAGACTGACCCTGCTGAAACTGACTAATCCCTCAAGATGTACATTTTCTGATCAAAAATATCTGGACATGTCTATGTAATATGTAATTGACCACTAGGTGTCATGAAAAGTGGACCTGCCAGTATAAAAGTAGGCAGGGAGTATTATGTTGTCAGTAGAGAGGTAGTGACAGCAGAATTGATTCATCAGGAGAGGTAGCTGACTTCAAGTGTGGATAATATATCAGATGTCACCTGATTAAGAAATCTATCAGGGACATTTCAACTCTTGTAAAGCTTCCTAAGGTGAGTGTTGTTAATGTGATTGTGAAGTGAAAATGTGAAGCAATAGTCACAGCTAAACCGAGACCAGTCAGACATCATATACTAATGGACAAGGTCCATCGAATATTGCAGGGAGTGACTGTAAAAAAAATGCATGAAATTAGTGGAAGGAACCTCTCATGATTCCGAGAATGCTACCAGCAGTCCAGATAGCACAATGACCGTGTATAATTCTTGGTTATGGTGATCATATTCTCCAAAGACTTTCATATGAGAGTGGCACTGTAAATGGCGGTGAATTCTTGTGTGTGATACATTTGTGATGTACACTATTTGGACCATATCATTCCTGCCTACGAACTTTCATGCTTATAAGTGTAGAGATTATCGCAGTCTGTGTTTGCTCTGTCATCTTCTTGATCATTACACTCCTTATTTCTCTTCAACTCGTATACTATTGTCTGAACAACACAGCCGAAATACTTGTTTTCAACTAAGTAAAATCTGATCTGTGCCACTGTACAATACTTACATGTTCTCTAAATCATTTTCTGTATCAGGAATCTGACTTTGGAACAATCTTTCTCAAGATATTATAGAAATTAAAATCCTTTCAAACTTCAAAAGACATCTAATGGTCTACCTTCTGTCACTGTAACTATCTCTTCCATATACTTGTCTGCAACTCACTCTCGTCAACCCTCCCTCCCCAACCACTTTTCCTTACCATTATGAACAGAATTCTCTATTGAAATTCACTTGTTCCCTAAGCCGTTAGCATTTTCATTTCAATCTTGTCCTCTTTCATTACACCTTTCACTTCTTCTGATACCAAACAAGGCTTCAAAAATGCGAAACTAATTAATATCATTCTTGATGTCACCATTCTTTTATTATTATAATTATAATAATAATAATTATTATTATTAGTGTTGGCATACCATCACCTAACCATGAACCCCTTACTGACCATTTCAGACTCCTGCAAGAGATCTTGATTGGTGTGCATTTGTATTGAAAAAATAGATCTTTGGTTGTCATCCTTGTATATATAATTCATTTCAGTGCCCAAATGCAGTAGTATTTGTATGGGTGCTGGATCATGTAAGATGTCTGTTCTTTAAAGATCTGCTCTTCCACTGTGGACGCACACCAAACCTGATCCCTTGCAGAAATCCTAAATGGCAAGTGAGCGATTCATGGGTAGGTTGCTTTGCTAGTAGTGTTAGGTGACAGCTCCCACTAAATTGAAAATGCAGGTTCGTGTTCCGCTCTGGCACAAATTTTCACCTGTTGCCATTGAATCATTCCAATGCCCAAAACCTTTGAATAAGGATCATATAAGGAGTCTGATACTTCGGACACGTCCAAATCTAGATTGACAAATTATTATGATTGTTATGTAGTATTTCTAGTATGTGTTGCTCCTGGTCAGTTGTAAGACAGTGCCTTAAGGCCCTAGTCTGGTCTGGCTAGAGAAGCAATAAATAAGTAAAAAGAATGGGATTCAATGCTCAAGCAGCTCCTCATAAGCCGTTTACATTTCTGTAGCCACTGCTAACCGATGCTTGAGTTGGTGTAAAGAGCAATGTCACTGGGCAGTAGATGACTGAAAGTGCATAGTTTGGTGTTCTAAATAATCCTATACCCTGTGGTAATCTGATGAAAGAGTTTAGGTTTGACAAATGCATGGAGCACATTACCTGGCATCATGTGTAGTGCCAACAGTGAATTGCGCAAGAGGTGGTGTTACGGCATGGGAGCGATTTTTGTGGTTATTGTGTGGTCCTCTTATTGTCCTTGAGAAAACATTAATTTTGGAAGAATATGGTCATATTTTACAGCTTTGTGTATTGCGTACGTTAGGGGAACAATTTTGAGATGATGATTGATTGTATTGGCATGACATCACATCTGTGCAGCAGTGGTTTGTGAACAGTAACACTCCTGAAATGGTTTGGCCTGCAGAGTTGAAGCCATCATGAAGGCGAAGAATGAACACATCACATATTATTGTCCACTAATAGGTGCCGGTATGCTTTTGATTTATTAGTGTAGTTGTCATACTTATGGAATCATAATATAGGTTACGCTGGGCAGCATCATGCTGGCCATCTATCTTGTGAAGCATTCTAAGACCCACAGGACCACATGCAGCTTCAAACTGTTGCAGACACACAGCCATGCTGAGATGAATCATGGATTATTTTGAATCAAAATGGGCACTTTGTGGCATATATAAATGTATTGGACCTTGATTTGCAGAGGAAAGGGTGATTAGTCAGAAAATGTCATATTGTGCCTGTCACAATGTTGTCTTCTGTAAATGCTAACTGTAATGTGGGTTCCAAACCATGTTCACTGAACCAGGAAATGCAGCTGTATTTTCTGACTACTTAACCTACTGATACTGGATGTCAGTTTCAGCCTATGACATAATGATGAGGTGATGTATGTTGTAATACATGCAAAGAAGAAAAGCATTGAGAAACTTTTTTGGTATATCTTATCCACCGTTGTGCTGTGTGCTCAGAAATGCCCCAGACACAGGTGCTGTCTAACTACCTTCCTCCATAAGGGCATGGTAACAAACAGCCTGTTGATGGTGAGGCATTTTTGATGAATAATTTTTCTTTTACTTCATTTTGTTTACAAGTTAAAAGTATCAGGAAGCAATCATAATTTATTTCACTTCTTGTCATACCAGAAATAGCAGTTCTATCAAAAACCTTTTCGCAGCTGGGTTCTTGGCATCTGTCCATTTCTGAACACTTCATACTCCAGAGATCTCAAAGGGCTTCTTCTACAGGGATCAGGTGCCAGTCACCACATAGGGGTTTTCACTTTGTGTAAATGGCCAGTTGTCTGCAGTGCCTGCTATTGCTCATTGCTTTGCAGCGGGTAAAGTGTTTCATTATTGTTACATTATTTTTAATAGAGAATATCGATGATAAAGGTAGTAAATACTGGATATGATTAAGTGTCAGACATTCTTACAAAGATAGCATCTAACACACACAATCCTGCACATCAAAACAGTCTGAAGGGATAATAATCTGACAGTTCAATCTCTGGTTGTGTTACTGCTCATGCATACATTTGTTCATCGTCAAACTTTCTAGTCATGTATTGCAGCTGGTAGGAAGTCATCACAGGGCTGATAGAGGAACAGAGAACTGAAAAAAATATTCCACAAATAAACACTGTAACTGACTGCTTGTGCCAACTGTAGGGTTTATATTAATAATATTTTCTGAAGGATTACCATTCTCCTGTTTCAATATACCAGAACTTTGTCAGTTTGGTACATAGAAAAGTGTGCTTTCCTATGTACAGAATTGATAAAGAGCACATTTTTGTTTTCCCTACATCTGATGAAGGACTTGCTCGATAGCTTATAATAGCTAGCAGTCTTTTTTCAGTATGCCTGTCTGCCACTTAGTGCCTTCTCTATTTGGTGATAGTTTACCCGTATCATATTGTTTGTATTCAATACATTCTGATGAAAATTACCTACTTACCAAATATTGTAACAGGAACAGTAGTTTGAGCCAGATCTTTGTAACACTGAATATATGTATTTGAGTAATTTAATTTGTTTCTAAAACTCAGATTGGTTGGCTCCAGTTGTGTGCTTTTTTTTCCTCTCATTTCCATACAGAGCCATTTTTAATGCATTTTGAAGATATTTTCTTCTTATCTTTGTTTTATCTTTTTTAAACATTCATGCATGTAATTTATATGTACTATGTTGCAAATTTACTCACATAAATTATTTTTATAGGAAGAAACACATGGACTTGCCAGCTAGTAATAATGATAACATTCAGGTCATTCAAATGAGAAAAGATGATGTGGAAGAAGCCAGATTTCTCTCTCTCACACAATTATTCGAAGCAAAGTTCATGGAGAAGCCATCATTCTATGTCCGCGTTCCAGGAAGGTAGTTATGATGCACAGCGACTGCTAATTTAAATACCGAAGTATATCACCATTGGTGCGAATGTGTCATGAAATGTCAGATGGTGTGTAATGCTTTTGGAATTTTCCATTTGTTGTTTGGAGAAACTCTTAATACTGTAAGTTCTTGTGTGATTTATTGAATGTCTGTGTATCAACTTCTGCTTGGTAGCTAGTACATATGGACTTCCATAATGTATTCAGTTGTAACATTTGATGTTTAGTATGTGGCATACACTTTTTTCCATTTATGTTGCTTTTCAGCTATATATTCTCACAGAAAATCCTTAATACCTACCTACTTAATTGTCTCAACTGCTCAAAACTAAATGTACAAGAAGCAAGGAAACCAGAATCTTATTTATTTACCTAACACTCTTGTTAATATAGGTGAAGTTTCAGATAGTGAAGTAAAAACAGATCAGACAATGTTGTGTAGAGATTTTTGACAGCATTTAATAAATGTTAACTGTGACTACAGTCACTTTGATTTTCATAATTTCCAGTTGAACAATGGCCTCTACATTCATGATTGTACTGTATGTATATCTAATCAGTCAGTTGTGAATTATCTCTTCAGATACTTTATCTGTGCCTTCCATCTCTCTTGATTTGGGGTTTATTGACTTTTTCTTTTATCCATCTTTTACCAGTTTCTATTTGCCTTTCCTTGTCAGTGAAGAGACATTCATTGTAGTCCCAAAAGCAAGATATTTGTCTCGTTATTTAGTGTGCCAGCACTTTTGTAGTTGTTTCTGTCATGGGACTATTAAATCTCTTCTCACCAGAATTACCTTAATGTATCTCTTTCCAAAGGTTTGTGGTTCCATCAAGGCTGGCCTACATGTAACTTTTGTCATCATTCTTGTATGATCATGCAAGACTGATGACAAGAATGACACAAACCGCACAGCTACACTATTCAAACTTTTGCTCAGTTTTTCCGAAATAGTTGTGGAAGAAGAACTGCCATCAATGACAGCTGCACTATGTGCTCTGAGAATACAAAGCCTACATGTTGTTCACAATGGTGTCGAGGTTGGTTATTGAAGAGAGGGGCATTCCCCTGTGTGAACTTCCTCTGAGAACTACAGCACGAACTAGAAAATTGGAGCAATTATGTACTTATGGACACTGACATGTACAGTAAAGTGTTAATGCTTGTAACTCCAGAAATTGAAAAAGAAGATAATGTCATATGGGCAACTATAAGCTTCCACTGGGTCATTCTGGTTTTTAGTAATTGCAGGCACAAGGACCTAGGACTGAATAATTTTGTATGAGGTACATAATAAATAATAATTTTTGCCCATGAAAATTACAAGTGGTTTTTATTACTTAACTCATTTTCAGACTCTTCTATGTCTGACAATGATATTTGACATTCAAGGAGGGAAGTAAATCGAAGTACCACAATGAATGTTTATAAACTTCTTCTGTACCAGCTCTAGACCTCATATACCCTATAATTTTTGCACTCTAGATTAGATTAGATTTGCTTTCATTCCAATTGATCTATAGCAAGGAGGTCCTCCAGGATGTGGAACATGTCTGAAAAACAACAATATATGACAAATATTTACATCTCAAACAAATAAGCTAATGTACCAATCCACAGGTGCCAAGTGGAATGATCATCATTTTTTAATGAACACTATATGAAAGAATCATTTTACAAATACTAATGCACTGAATTAAAAATAAAAAAGTGTTTTTATTTATTTATGGGGTAATAAACGTGTAATACAACTACTACAATACTTATTTACAATGAACACATTACTGCACTGAAATGGTACAGAAGTTATATTGTACTTATATATATACATACACACAAATCAGTTGGTTCTACTGAGAAATTCATCAATGGAGTAGAAGGAGTTGGCCACTAATAAATCCTTTAGGCTTCTCTTAAACTGAATTTCATTGGTTGTTAAGCTTTTTATGGCTGCTGGCAAGTTATTGAAAATGTGTGTTCTTGAATAATGCACACCTTTCTGTACAGGACTAAGTGACTTTAAATCCTTGTGAAGATTATTCTTATTTCTAGTATTGATTCCATGAATTGAGCTGTTGGTTTGAAAAAGTGATATATTTTTAATGACAAATTTCATTAAAGAATAAATATATTGGGAAGCAGTAGTTAGTATCCCTAGTTTCCTAAACAGGCTTCTGCAGGATGTTCTTGAGTTCACACCACATATAACTCTTAATGCATGTTTTTGTGCCTGGAACTTAAGCTTGGCTTGATGAATTACCCCCAAAAAATAATCCCATATGACATTATGGAATGAAAGTAAGCTGCCAGCTTTTTCATTTTCATATCCCCTATGTCTGACACAATTTGCATTGCAAATAGAGATTTGTTAAGATGCTTCAGCAGTTCTGTGGTGTGCTTTTCCCAGTTGAATTTGTTATCAAGCTGTAATCCCAAGAATTTAACACTGTCCACTTCTTCTATCTGCTTGTCATCATATGTTAGGCATATACTCGTGGGACACCCCTTAAAAGTTCTGGACTGCATGTAGTGTGTTTTTTCAAAGTTCAGTAACAAGGAATTGGCTAGGAACCAGTGATTAATGTCCAAAAATATTTCATTAGCTGATCTTTCTAAGACTACACTTGATTTGTTATTTATTGCAATGTTTGTATCATCGGCAAACAAAACGAACCTGGCATCTGGTAATGTTACTGATGAAAGGTCGTTGATATACACAAGAAAAAATAAGGGCCCTAAAATTGAACCTTGTGGGACCCCCACATGTAATTAGTTCCCAGTTGGATGATGCTTGATACATGTCTCTTTCCTAATAACATGCTTTGTTTCCTGCCAGAGATATAAGATTTGAACCATTTTGCAGCATTTCCTGTTACACTATAATATTCTAATTTACTTAAAAGGATATTGTGATTTACACATTCAAATGTCTTTGACATATCACAAAATATTCCGGTTGCCTGCAATTTTTTATCTAATGAATTACGCACATTTTCACTTAAGTGTAGATTGCCTTCTCCATATCAGAACCCTTTAGAAATCCAAACTGTGACTTTGACAGTATGTTATTTGAGATAAGATGGTTATAAAGCCAATTGTACATTACTTTTTCTAAAATTTTTGAGAATGCTGGCAAAAGTGAAATTGGATGGAAATTTGATGCTATTTCTTTATCTCCCTTCTTAAACAGTGGCTTAACGTCAGCATATTTTAACCATTCAGGAAATATTCCACTGATAAACAACTGGTTACACAGATAGCTTAATATGTTACTTAACTCAGAATCACATTCTTTAATTAGCTTTGTTGATATTTCATCATACCCACTAGATGTATTTGATTTTAAAGATTTTATGATAGACATTATTTCTGCTGGGGTAGTGAGGGTCAAATTCATATTATGGAAGTTACTTGAAATCTCTGGTCTGAGGTATTCCATAGCAGCATCTGCAGAACCTGACAACTCCATCTTTTCAGTAAAAGTTATGAAATGTTTGTTAAAAAGTTCTGTAACACTATACACATCTGTCACCAGTGTATCATTGCTCTTAATGCTATTTGTCCCTCTTCATGTCTGGTTCTACCGGTCTCCTCCTTCACTATATCCCATATTGTCTTTATTTTGTTATCTGATATGACTATCTTTTCTTTGTAATATATTTGCTTTGATGTCCGTATTACAGTCTTTAATATTTTGCAGTATTTCTTGTAATGTGCTACATCAACATCGGAACTGTTTCGGATTGACAGATACAGTTTTCTTTTTGTTTTACAAGATACCCCTATTCCTTGAGTAATCCATGGCTTCTTTGTAGACTTTGCTCTAACCTAGGTAAGTTTTTGGGGAAAACAGTGTTCAGATAAGGTAAGCACTTTATTAGCAAAAGTGTTATATTTTTCATTCATACCATGAGCACTGTAAACATCAGTCCAGTGAATTTCTCTGAGGAGTGTCCTAACATAATCAATTTTTGGCTTATTGATTACCCTCTTGAGCTCAGATTTAACAGATTTTATATCCTGTTCAGTGTTAACATTTAACAGAAGGAAATGCATGTCATGATCTGAGAGGTCATTGACTATTGGTTTTGTAATATAATTTTGTTCATTGGATTTTTCTATAAAGATATTATCAATGGCTGTTTGTGAGCAATTGGCTATCCTAGTGGGGAACTTTACGGTAGGAATTAAGTTGAATGATAGTGTTACTAACTCAAATAACTTCTTAGTGGGAGAGTCTTTAACGGAATCTACATTGAAATCACCAGCAACCACTAGTTCTTTGTTTTTGGTAGTTAAATGGCCCAGTATTGCTTAAAGGTGGTTTACGAAGAGATTAAAGTTACCTGCAGGTGCTTGATATACACTTAATATTATGAAGGATTTTTTGTGAAATTCTACTTCTGTTGCACGTGCTTCCGTATGCTGTTCTAGGCAAAATTTATGAATGTCTATGTTCTTAAATTTATGACAGTTCCTGATGAATGTGGCAAACTGTTCAAAAGAAGTTGCCCATTTTGGTGACCAACTCTACTGTTGCGTCAAGATCCACTTTCTTGTACTTATTAACCAAAGTGATATATGCCTGGTTTTTCTTGCTTTTGTTGCTATAATTCTTAGATTTTACTTGCCAGAGACAAGGAAAACTTTGGTACACCGTATGAACTCTGCGAAAAATTTATGAGCCCAGTGCCATAAGTCTATAATTTTCTTTTGCCACTTATATCCACTAAAATGACAGTTGGATTCTCTAGCATCACTGAGAGTAGACTGGCAGCAAAGCTAAGTTTGAGTGATACGGCTCATGTGTGTCTACATACACAGATTTGTCAGCAGTCTTGCATGTACACAAAGCTCCAGTCCAAGACTGTCAAACTTCTGTCCACATAAATGCTTTATTTGACAAATCTGGTATGATCATGCTAGACTGATGACAAAGCATTATGTTTAGACCAGGCTTTAAATTTCACCATTATTTAAAACAGAATATCTGCTGCTGTTAATGTACTGTGACCTACATCGGTTGTCTGTGATTCTCTCTGTCCCATTTTCTTTCTGTACCAGTTTAGTTAGTAATTTCATATACCATTGGAACCACCCTAAATCATTTACTGTTATTGTATTATGCTACTTGGGAAATATATGCTTAATCAGATTTGCGATAGTCTTTTTGTTGTGCCTATCTGCGAGTCAGCATCTCCACTATATGGTGAGTAGCAGCTTTCCTTTTCATAATATTGTTACAATCAGATTTTATGATGATTCCAGTCTGACAAAATTTTATGCAGTACCATGTGAGTGGTCTGTTATCACATGACTTGCAGATATGCAAGAACCCATTTTTCTCATATACAAAGTGTCTGTCTTCCTCCACTGCTGAATAGCAGATATGTTTAATATAATTTAACTCCCGACCAAGGCATTAACAAAGAATCCTCATCTTTGAGGACGTTGTTCAGTTTGATACTAAAAAGCTCCAGCATATCACACAATAAAGGCTCAGAGGTGTTCTGTCCCTTGACTTTTGAGCCACCTTGATATGGTTGCATTTAAAGAAGATACTTACATCCATCCGTAATGACATCTGCCCACACAATCAACCTACTGCCACAATGTTATGATGTTTCTTGCAAAACTATGTTGTTGTTCCCTCCATATGTAAACTATATGGCATTGTGGGCCTGTCTTGATGCAAACGTGGATTTGCATTCTGGAGGACAATTCAAATTCCTGTCCAGCCATCCAGATTTACGTTTTCCATGATTTCCTTAAATTGCTCCAGGTATATGCTGGGATAGTTAGAAAAGGGCATGGTCAGTTTCCTTCCCCATCCTTTTGCAATCTAAACTTGTGCTCTGTCTCTAATGACCGCACTGTCAACTGACTGTTAAACTCTAATCTTCCTTCCTTTTGATGCAAACAAGGCAGATCCACAAGCCCAGATTGTTTTTACACAGACATGGACCAACAGAAGAACTGTTCAAGTTACAATGATTCCATATGCAAATATGTTGCTTACCAAACCCAACAATATAGTTAATGACTCGTTAGCGAACAATGCTCATTCCCCTTTGGTGTGTTCCAGTCCATGGCATTCTCTCAGCCAAGTTTCATAGGTACTATAATACAGAACTTTTTTTAAAAAATATTAATCAAATTTCACAAGGTTATTTTATCCTGTACCTGGATGAAGATAGAAACTTGAAGTAAATTTTAACTTGGGCATTGAAACTGAAAGTGCACCTTCGCGGCAGTTGTAAGTTGCCAGTTCATGTGCTCGTCAGTAAAAGTTCCCCTGTTTCAGCTAGCTCACTCATTCATTAGTCAGTGTATGTCAGAGTGAGATGATGATAATGTAGCAGCAAAAGTCATTTTGAGTTTGCTGCTAATGGGTACAATCCAGTTGCAACAATGCAATGTGATCTCCATTGGGAGTACAGCACAGCTCAGTGCAGTAGTTGGTGACACCAGCAGTTTCAAGACACTTTTTTAGGCAAGGGAAAATTGACAGGTGGCCCCATGTGCTTGATCAAGACACTGAGCCATTCATCAGTGTTACACATAAACCACAAAAGTCTACCTGACGAGCCAATCAAGACTAGTCATTCCTTTGTGTCTGTTCACCATATTTAGTAGTGACATTCGTGTTTCAGACTGTACAGGATTTGACTGCTACAAGCCCTTCATGATAATAAACAGCATAGTGTATATGGTTTTGTGAATTTGTTCTTAACATGGGGATAGAAGATAACAATTTCCTTCCACATTTAATGTTCAGTGATCAGGCTACATTCCATTGAAGTGGAAAAGTGGACTACCACAATGTAAGAATATGGGTAACACAGCAGCCCCCTGCTGTGGTTGAGTGCAAGACTGACTCTCAAAAGCTCCATGTGTTTTTTATCTTCCAAGATAACAAATGAGGACCATTCTTTTCTTGTGGAAAAGACACATACAGAAGTCACATTCCTGCATGTCATGGTGATGTGGAGTTTTCCACTGTTAGGAGAACATGCCAAAAGTTTCATATTTCAACATGGCGGAACACTATCCTACTGGTGCAGCGAGCTGCCTCAAAGATGAATCGACCATAAAGGGAATTTGGGCCTCAGATTGCACGGTTGGCCTCCTACGGCACCTGATCTCACAGTTTTTGGAAAATTTTTGTGGGAGTTTGTTAAAGATTCCATGTATATCCCCTGCCAATAACATTGGGTGAAATGTGGCACAGAATAGCAGTAGTAGTGATTGCAGTATGTCTAAATACACTCATAAAATTGTCTTAATGTTGTTGTTGTTGTTGTTGTTGTTGTTGTGGTCTTCAGTCCTGAGACTGGTTTGATGCAGCTCTCCATGCTACTCTATCCTGTGCAAGCTTCTTCATCTCCCAGTACCTACTGCAACCTACATCCTTCTGAATCTGCTTAGTGTATTGATCTCTTGGTCTCCCTCTACGATTTTTACCCTCCACGCTGCCCTCCAGTGCTAAATTGGTGATCCCTTGATGCCTCAAAACATGTCCTACCAACCGATCCCTTCTTCTAGTCAAGTTGTGCCACAAACTTTTCTTCTCCCCAATCCTATTCAATACCTCCTCATTAGTTACGTGATCTACCCACCTTATCTTCAGCATTCTTCTGTAGCACCACATTTCGAAAGCTTCTATTCTCTTCTTGTCCAAACTAGTTATCGTCCATGTTTCACTTCCATACATGGCTACACTCCATACAAATACTTTCAGAAACGACTTCCTGACACTTAAATCTATACTCGATGTTAACAACTTTCTCTTCTTGAGAAACGCTTTCCTTGCCATTGCCAGTCTATATTTTATATCCTCTCTACTATATCCTACTCTACTGATGATACCATCATCAGTTATTTTACTTCCTAAATAGCAAAACTCCTTTACTACTTTAAGTGTCTCATTTCCTAATCTAATTCCCTCAGCATCACCCGACTTAATTCAACTACATTCCATTATCCTCGTTTTGCTTTTGTTGATGTTCATTGTCTAAATACACTCATAAAATCATAATGCAAGTTTGACTATCATCTGAATGTTTGTGACGTGTTTGGTGGAGGGCACAGTGAGCATTTGTGAAAGGTAAGTGAAAAATTTGATTCTAGGTGCAATTGTAAAAATTACTCCAGGGTCACATCTGCATGCATTGAAATGATATGCCCTTAAAAACTGATTGGCTCTTTTCAAAACAAAACCTGCATAGCCCTATGCATAAGTTAAAACTCAACCCAAATTTCTGTCTTCATTCACACAGAAGATATTGTCTTGTGAAATTTGATGTTTGAAACTGTTGTTAACTCACTCATCATGGCTCTTATTGCACGTAAGCTGCCATGGCAGAGATAATTGCTGATGTTTAGGTTGGTGTTCCACAATCTTGTCATTGTTAGTGAGATTTAGTACTGTTGCATAACTTTCCTCTGCCTATCCTGGTTCACTGTGAATTTGAGACTAGAATCATTTGTGAATGGTATGCCTGAGCTTCATTGAATATCTCATTTTGTTTGAAAATAACTGAGAGCTTATACACTGGGACTCTCCCTATTCATTCTTCCTGTAACATTACTGATAAGATGCACCCAAAACTTGTCACAGGCACAACATTCCCCCCCAAAGCACAACATCCTGAACCCCCCTCCACCTCTCAAATCACAACATTCCTTCAAGTGACGCTGTTGTAACGAAGTGCCTTCATTCAGACCTTATTGCTGCCTGAGTTTAAACAGTTAAAACATTGTTACATGAAAAACCTATCACCCTGCTACAGAGAACTGACTAAATTGAGATCTAAAGAGTCTAATTTACTTCAGCATGCAGTTTTCTGTAGCTATAGTGCATACTCAATTGTATACCTAAAAATGGCTATTAATAATTTATTGATGTACTATAACAGATACAAGGCATCCCAGGAGGAATGAGTATTCAGGGATATGAGAGGAACAGTTATTTGAAGCAAGAAAGTTTAGTAAACATGGGCTCTGGAATGCGTACCACAAGACCTATGAGCACTTGTTCATAAGAAGCCATGTGTGTGATAGCAGTGAAGATGAAAAAGTGTTTACAACTCTTAAGATATGCACTTTAGAGCCCACGTCTACTGTATATTTTGGCCCACATTACAATCTCTCAAAATATGAAAATCAAAGAGCTTGCAGAACAAGAGATTTGTTTCACATTATCGAAGATCATGTAGTGTCCATGCTCTTACGGTATGCATTTTAGACTCCAAGTTTACTATAATTGTTGCTTCAAATGATCGTTCCTGTCATATCCCTGAATATTGACCAGTCCCCTGGGAGACACTGTATACCGATAATAGGTAAAGTGTCCAGGATGTTTTGCGGGTGTCTCAGTTGGGGGCTATTTCCATGTTGAAAATAAATTATATATTGACAAAAGTAGTTTTTACATCAGTTTCAACCATGTTCCCATGCTTCATGTATTTCAGCAAGGAAATGTTCATGTGGTATCCTGTGTCCCTACCTCTAGGTAAAAGTTGCAGACTCTGACTCTATGGCTGATTGCCACTCTCATGCTATACTCCAGTATTGATGTGATCCTGATTTTGGTTACTGTACTGAGATTGTGGCTGAACACTTCTTTGATACTACAGATATTGTTAGAAATGACCCAATGCATGAAAGAATGAAGGTAATTGGAGACATCTCTTGTCTCAATCAGTCAGGAAGGTCACAGCTACACTTTCTGAACGTGGAAGACTGATTATGCATTATCATCATGTATTCATTGTTCTAACTGTTTAGTATCGTATACCAACAATATTTTACACCTAATTCTGAAATTACTTTCCAGATGTTTTTAGGTATACACTGAGGTGACAAAACTCATGGGATAGTGATATACATATATACAGATGCTGTAGTATCATGTACAAGAGGTGTGGAAGGGCAACACAGTGGCGGAGCTGTCACTTGTACTCAGGTGATTCATGTGAAAAGGTCTTTGACATGATTATGACTGCACGGCAGGAATTAAGAGACTTTGAATGTGGAATGGTAGTTTGAGCTAGACGCATGGACATTGATTGCATTTTGGAAAACATTAGGGAATTCAATATTCCAAGGTCTACAGTGTCAAAATGGTGCTGAGAATACCAGATTTCAGGCATTGCCTCTCACCATGCACACCGTAGTTGCTGACAGCCTTCACGTAATGACCAAAGCATCAGTGTTTGTGTATAGTTGTCAGTGCTAACAGACAAGTAGCACTGAGTGAAATAACTGCAGAAATCAAAGTGTGACGTATGACACATACATCCATTAGAACAACACAGCGTAATTTGGTGTTAATGGGCTATGGCAGCACATGAGTGCCTTTGCTAACAGCACATCATCACCTGCAGCACTTCTCCTGGGCTCGTGATCATATTGGTTGCACCCTAGATGACTGAAAAACCGTATCTTGGCCAGATGAGTCCTGATTTCAGTTAGTAAGAGCTGATGGTAGAGTTCGAGTGTTTCGTAGACCCCATGAAGCTGTGGACTGGGTTCGAGTGTGGCACAGACTCCACGAAGCCATGGACCCAGGTTGTCAACAAGACACTGTGCAAGCTGGTGGTGGCTCCGTAATGGTGTGTACTATGTTTATGTGGAATGGCGTGGATCCTCTGATCCAAATGAACTTATCATTAGCTGGAAATGGTTATGTTCAGCCAAATGGAGACCATTTGCAGCCATTCAAGAACTTCATCTTCCCAAACACTGATGGAAGTTTTATGGATGGCAGTGTGCCCTGTCACCAGCCAACAGCAGTTAGCTGTTGGTTTGACAAACATTCTGGACAATTTGAGTGAATGATTTGGCCACCTAGTTTGCCCAACATGATCCCATTGAACATATATGGGACATAATCAAGAGGTCAGTTTGTGCACAAAATGCTGCACCGGCAACACTTTCACAATGATGGATGGCTGTAGAGGCAGCATGGCTCAGTATTTCTGCAGGGGACATTCATTGACTTGAGCCCATGCCACATCGAGTTGCTGCACTACATTAGGCAAAAGGAGGTCCAACACGATATTGGAGGAATCCCATGACTTAATTGTCACCTCGTTGTATGAGGGGATGTTCAAAGGTAAAAGTATGGAACCACATTGTAGGTATAATTTAAGTCTTTATTCAGAAGTAATTATCAGAGGCCTGTGCACAACTATCCCACTGTTTCACAAGCCAAAAGATCCCCTGTTCCCAGAATTCTTGTTTCTGTGACAGTAGCCCAGTTCTCCACTGCGTCCTTTAGTTTGCCGTCAGAGTCCTAGCACTTCTCTTTGATGTTTTTTTAGGAGACCAAACTCTTGGAAGTTGCAGAGTTACATGTCTGGAGTATAGAGGGGATGTGAGGGGATGTTGAAGCTACCCCCACTTGATGACCTTGGCCATTATACTTTGTGTGACCTTGGAGATATGTGGACATACATTATCATGAATTAGAATCACTCACTCTGTGTGTAGCTCTAACTGTTTGCACTTGGTGGACTTGTGTAGGCTCCGGAGTGACTCACAGTACAAGTCGCTGTCAATGGTTTTTTCTGTGCTCAAGGAATTTGGTGAGTAGTGGGCCTTGGGCCTCAAAAAAGACAGTTAATATTACCTGCCTGCTGAGAGTGTCGCTTTGAATTTTTTGGAGGGAGATGGTGACACTACATTCGCATCCCTAGATGTCTCACTATGTTATCCCAAAATGCAAATTTCAACCAGTTTGTTTGTTACAACATTTTGTACCCCATCATTTGAATGCTTCTTATATTTAGTTCTGAGAATATTTTCCATATTTCCAGAGGAAAGAAGCAGTCATTCCCTTTTTCAAGCTGGCAAGAACAGTATGTTGATAAATAGTTAAAATAGTGATATCCTGACAAAAGTTTTGGATATAGCTCTGGAAAGAGCATTTTCTGATGACTTATGCCATATCAAGAAATTCAAAAATCCCAGAATGTTTTCACTGTGACTAATGGGTATCATGTAACACTTTGAATATCCTAGGCTTGATGGTTGTAGCTGTTCATGATACTTATGTGCATGAACATGACATTATAAAACTGCCTCGAAACTTAGAAAACATGTATGGCTTCAAGATATTTCACAAGTCAGGATTGAAGTTGTGTTACTTAACAGTTTTTTTTGGATGCGTACTAGTAAGCAAATCTTTTTATTCAGAAAAACTTAATCTCTCAAGGATCTGTTCTAAGTGACATCAATCACTTAGTGCCTAGCAAGAGAACTATTCTGCATGTTTCAGGTAGAGATTATTTTGCAAAATACCACTTGCTGTCTAACCTGAAAACTATTGAACTTGTTAGAGATTATGCTCTAAAAATCAGACAGTTTAGACCAAAGTTTGGAACTGCCAGTAATTTTATTCAGTTTTCACAAAATCCTCGACAATTTAAGCATTGTGTAGGATTGGAAATTAAAGGACAGTAATGAATACCATAAGACAAACAAATGAAGAGATAGTGACTTGTGATACAGATTTAAAGGCTAGGATGGAAAATAAACTAAGAGAATACAAATGAAAATGAGGACAGCAATGGAATTGGACGTCATACAATAGAGACATACTACAGGAAGCTTTTGAGGAAGTGTTGTTGACTGACTGTAGAACAATTCTACTGCTTTTAATGTTCTTTTAGGGTAAGGACTGAAAGGAGAAATTAAGAGTGTTACAGCTTGTACTAAGGCATACAGGAAATTATTTTCTCCTCACTCCACTTGTGATTGGAGCAGCAAAGGACATGTCTTGCAATGGACCACGCAGTATTGTGGGAATCTGTAGAAATTTATCCAAGAGACGCAAGACTCTAAAAGTGTTTCTTTCGACAAAAATGTATCATGTCCCCAGAACTAAATTTGAGAGGAAGTACACCAGACTTCAAATACATCAAATGTAAGCAATGTTGAACTTGGTCAAGAATGCCGCCCTATTGCTGATTGCACTATGAACTGTCATTTTTGACTTTGAAATCTGTGAGTCCGTAGCTCGTGGTCTAGCGGCTAGCATTTCTATCTCTGGATCACGGGGTCTTGGGTTCGATTCCCGTCCAGGTTTGGAATTTTCTCTGCCCGCGGACTGGGTGTTTGTGTTGTCCTATCATTTCATCATCATCCTTTGGAAAATGGCTAAATTGGACTGTGTAAAGATTGAGACTTTGTACGGATGCTGATGACCGCGCAGTTGAGTGCCCCACAAACCAGACAACAACATCATCGTCATCATGATCATCATCATCATCAAAATGTGTGGGAATCAACATCCCAAGGGAATATGTGGTTTCATTGACACCTTTCATACTGCCATGTGACACCATTTCGTTTCAATATTGAGCAGCAGTATATCGGAAATGTTTTCCTCAGCCACTCATAAGAAAACTACATGATTACAATGCTGGACATTGTGCTTCTGGCTGCCACCACAGAGGCATCAAAAAAGGGATAAATGTGGGTAAGAGAGGGTGTGACAATCTTCTCATCATGTGACATCTCCACAGTGGCGTAGGTCAGAGTTGTGGTGAAATTTGGCGGCAGTGTGACATCACTGACCCACCTTACACCTTGCATGAACTTTTCTGCAT
This sequence comes from Schistocerca americana, assembly GCF_021461395.2. Lineage (NCBI taxonomy): Eukaryota > Metazoa > Arthropoda > Insecta > Orthoptera > Acrididae > Schistocerca > Schistocerca americana. The sequence goes on along the minus strand of NC_060122.1, from coordinate 548,952,725 downwards.
CTGTTGACATTTCGTTGTTTGAAGTGTCATCAAGCCCGAGGGTAACGATGCAGGGCACCTCACTTTTGCACTATTACAGGGGGAGGTTGCAGGCACTTTTCAGCTAAATTTTAGTCTTCTCCGTTGCAATGGGTGACAGTTACGGGGTTTTAAAAAGTCATCCTTTTATTGTGTTGCAACCTTCTTTGTGTGTGTGTGTGTGTGTGTGTGTGTGTGTGTGTGTGTGTGTGTGTGTGTAAAAGAATTCAGTTTAAAAAAGAAAAAAATCACTTAATTAAATTTACATTTTGCTTCAGAGTCAATATCATTGGAGAACACATAGATTACTGCGGCTACTCTGTGTGTCCCATGGCAATTCAGAGGGATATTTTAATGGCTGTTAGTCCATCAGAAAGCAAGATGTTGCAGCTGTGTAATACTGACTCCAAATGTGAAGATTTAACCTGCTCTATTGACAATATCAAGTAAGCATTCAAGCAGTAGAACTAATGTTACATAATGGATAGTCTGAGAATGAGTAATTGTAAGAACATGTTTGTTGCAATATATTTGTAATGTATTTGTATATCTATAATTTATTACAGGAAGGCATGAAAAGACTGTTAACATAATTTCATAGCAACATGATGAATGATGATTGAAATGGCTTATTGTGGACATGCATAAATATTTATAAGACTTATTTTGGTCTCTTCACATGAAAAATGATTTTCTTCCAACCTGGATTTCTCATTGTTTGATTTTATTAATGATTAATTTGAAAAAGCAAATTATCTGACTTTTAAAAATACAGCATTATTCTCACTTCAGAAATACTGCTGAACAGTAATAAACATAACTTATTTGTTTGCTGTTTTGAACAATTGCATTATGCTGTTTTCAGGATTAAAATTTTAGAAATTAATGTTTTTATGTGTTATTTTCTTGCCTTTGTCATGGAATTTATATTTATGCTGTTCAAAGTCCATTTTTTCCATCTAGAATTGAAGTAGAAAAGGGCAAACCTCCAGAATGGTACAATTACTTCCTGTGTGGTGTGAAAGGAATTATGGATATTCTGCCAGACAAGACTTCAGTTGGAATGAATGTAGCAGTGACTGGTAATATTCCCTGGGGTTCTGGTTTATCCAGTTCAAGTGCACTAGTAAGTGCTGCAGCACTTGCAACAGCTCATGCAAATAAGGTAGATAAAATGAAAATTATGCAGTTAAATGCTGTGATGCCTATAAATAGTTTTGTTATAAATCTCTGTGTTCTTTCAGGTTAGTATGAAAAAAGTGGAGATTGCAGCATTATGTGCCCATGCAGAGAGATATATCGGAACACAAGGTGGTGGTATGGACCAAGCAATAGCATTCTTAGGGTCAAGAGGTAATTTGGAGTGTCTCAGTTCACATTTTTTACATCTTCTGTGTGATAGGTTGTAATCATTGAATTTTAATTGTTTACTCTACATAGGCAAAAGACCACAGTGTCTGCATTAAAGGAATTAGCAAGGTAGTTGATTTGTTACTGAAGTTCTATTTCTGTAATAGGTTTTTTAGTGGCATGTTGTACACTCGTAGTAATGGGATAATAATTTTTCAACTCCTGGAATGTCATTTATTTGCAAAGGCACAAGCATATTACTGATCCTCCCAATTAACTACATTGAGGAACTTGCAGAGAATACAGGGTGGTCCATTGATAGTGACCGGGCCAAATATCTCGCAAAATAAGCATCAAACGAAAAAACTACAAAGAACGAAACTCATATAGCTTGAAGGGGGAAACCAGATGGCGCTATGGTTGTTCCACTAGATGGCGCTGCCATAGGTCAAACGGATATCAACTGCATTTTTTAAAATAGGAATCTTCATTTTTTACTACGTATTCATGTAGTACATAAAGAAAAATGAATGTTTTAGTTGGACCACTTTTTTCGCTTTGTGATGGATGGCGCTGTAATAGTCACAAATGTATAAGTGTGTGGTATCGTGCAACATTGCGCCAGTGTGGACGGTATTTGCTCCTCGATACATTACCCGTGTTAAAATGGACTGTTTACCAATTGCGGAAAAGGTCGATATCATGTTGATGTATGGCTATTGTGATCAAAATGCCCAATGGGCGTGTACTATGTATGCTGCTCGGTACCCTGGACAACATCATCCAAGTGTCTGGACCGTTCGCCAGATAGTTACGTTATTTAAGGAAACAGGAAGTGTTCAGCCACATATGAAATGTCAACCACAACCTGCAACAAATGATGATGCCCAAGTTGGTGTTTTAGCTGCTGTCGCGGCTAATTCGCATATCAGTAGCAGACAAATTGCATGAGAATCCGGAATGTCAGAAACGTCGGTGTTGAGAATGCTACGTCAACATCGATTGCACCCATACCATATTTCTACGCACCAGGAATTGCATGGCGATGACTTTGAACGTCGTGTACAGTTCTGCCACTGGGCACAAGAGAAATTACGGGACGATGACAGATTTTTTGCACGCATTCTATTTAGCGACGAAGCGTCATTCACCAACAGCGGTAACGTAAACCGGCATAATATGCACTAGTAGGCAACGGAAAAACCATAATGGCTGCGACAAGTGGAACATCAGCGACCTTGGTGGGTTAATGTATGGTGTGGCATTATGGGAGGAAGGATAATAGGCCCCCATTTCGTCGATGGCAATCTAAATGGTGCAATGTATGCTGATCTCCTACGTAATGTTCTACCGATGTTACTACAAGATGTTTCACTGCATGACAGAATGGCAATGTACTTCCAACATGATGGATGTCCGGCACATAGCTCGCGTGCGGTTGAAGCAGTATTGAATAGCATATTTCATGACAGGTGGATTGGTCCTCGAAACACCATACCGTGGTCCGCACGTTCACCAGATCTGACATCCCCAGATTTCTGTCTGTGGGGGAAGTTGAAGGATATTTGCTATCATGATCTACCAACAACACCTGACAACATGTGTCAGCGCATTGTCAATGCATGTGCGAACGTTACGGAAGGCAAACTACTCGCTGTTGAGAGGAATGTCGTTACACATATTGCCAAACGCGTTGAGGTTGACGGACATCATTTTGAGCATTTATTGCATTAATGTGGTATTTAAAGGTAATCACACTGTAACAGCAAGCGTTCTCAGAAATGATAAGTTCACAAAGGTACATGTACCACATTGGAACAACCAAAATAAAATGTTCAAACGTAACTACATTCTGTATTTTAATTTAAAAAACCTACCTGTTACCAACTGTTCATCTAAAATTGTGAGCCATATGTTTGTGACTATTACAGCACCATCTATCACAAAGCGAAAAAGTGGTCCAACTAATACATTCATATTTGTTTACGTACTACATGAATATGTAATAAAAAAATGGGGGTTCCTATTTAAAAAGACACAGTTGATATCCATTTGACCTATGGCAGAGCCATCTAGCGGGCCAACCATAGCGACATCTGGTTTCCCCCTTCAAGCTAGACAAGTTTAGTTCGTTGTAGTTTTTTTGTTTGACGCTTATTTCGTGAGATATTTGGCCCCATCACGATCAATGGACCATCCTGTAGATGGAGAGACAAATTAAAGTTTTAGGAAGAACTCCGCTTACAGCTGGTAAAATTGTTGTTTATTGAAAAATGACCAGTTTCACAGCTTTAAGCCGCATCATCAGGTGAACCTAGGTGGTAAAAAGCAAAGTACAGAGTCACCACATTTTGCGGATATTAAAATTAGTGAAGGAATGTCTTAAATATATTCATAACATCAAAATATCTGCTGTGGTTACTCAGAATATAAAATAGTTTTCAAATTAAAGTTCTTGCAGATGGAAAACAATGAATGTAGTAGAATATTTAGACATATGAGAGATTATGCAGAAGCAACAACTTCTTTAAAAATGTGAAAAAACCAGTAATTCTGCGCTAAGGGTTTAAGATGAAGTATGTTTCTGTGGAGAAATTGTAGTATAGTATTACATAATATAATAATTTATTCATCTAAGGATCATTATACTATGGCATAAGATTTTTATACTTAATACTTGAAAATCATGTTATGTATACAGTCGTGTAAATATGTACACACTTCCAGAATGAATTTTCACTCTTCAGTGGGGTGTTGCAGAAGTCTGGATTTTGGCTTGAGGGACATTCACACTGGCGCAAGTATATTTGTACCATTAAACAACAGGGGGCCTGACAGATTAAAATGGTGCATCAAACTGGGACTTGTCTCTGAACTTTTGCCTTTCATGGGAAAATGCACTACTGACTGAATTATCCAAGCATGACTCACCACCTGTCCTCATTACTTTACTACTGCCACTAAATCTCTCCTATGTTTCAAACTTCACAGTAGTTCTCCAGCACACTGTGTGAAACAAATATTCATGAAAGAAAGGATACTGAGAAGAATTGGTGTAGCCACAGCCTAGGGGATTGTTCTAGTATGAGTTTTCACTCTTCTTTAGAATATGTGCTGATTTGAAACCCTCTGGTAGATATAAACAGTTTGCCAGAGAGGGGCTCGAATCTTTAAACTTTGCTTTTTGCAGAAAAATTGTCTATTGGGCCGGGCATGCCTGCTGCAGAAGAACTGTGCAGTTTTGAAAGTTTGTTGAGGTATTGATCTTAGTAAAGTTGTTGGAGTCTGTCATTAGTTCATTCTCATGCCAGATAAATCTAACCAGGTAAACTAGGAAGAAGGCTGCCACTTTGAAAAAGCTACTGTCTTCTCAGCTGAATTAAGAGCTGCTGTTTTATTTCACATTTTTTGGGTTAACATTGACTTGATTACATTCACATTCTTCAAAGAAAGTAAGTATTTCGATCTGTGAATACAGATTCCTGGTTATAGATAGCCAATGCCCTGGTTGTGATTTAGATTTGCAACAAACTCTGTTACTTGCCATATATCTAACAGAACTTTCAGACACTGAGTCCAGATGTTTGGATAATTTATAAAACGAGTGGCTAATGAATTACATTTTCTTTATTTTTGTTTGAACTGGTTGGGGGTTCCCAATTTCTTTGTTTATATTAGAAGGGAATTTGTTGAGTACCTTTGCACCAGAGTACATAACTCCACTCTGAATTCTGTAGGAAGAGGAAAAGTCAACATGAAAGTAATTTTCATCTCTCACATTGTGATTCTGTGTGTTAAAATTTGACTGAGAAGTAAATGTATTGGGAATTGAGCATAACTATTCCAAGATCCTTAAAAAAGCTTCTGGGGTATGAGTGATTACTTTATACAATATTTGTACTGCTCCCTTCTGCTGAATGAACAGTTTATTTACTTTAGGTGCACTGTGCCACAGGTAATACCATAAGACAACAGAGACTGGAAATAGGCAGACTAAGCTAATGCCCATGTCGTTAGGTCAGCACAGTGAGAGAGACCTCTAAGAGCAAAACATGCTGAATTTGGCTTCATGTTTGGTTTGTCTATGTACTGACTCCTTTTAACTTGTTATTCAGCCAGACTTCAAGGAATTTTTCACAAATTGTTTCACTTAATTTATGATTTTTAATGGTTGCAATGAAGGTAATTGCGAAAAAACCTTGGGTAACAGAAGAAATACTTCGACTGATAACTGAAAGAAGGAAATAAGAAATGTTGAGGGGGAACACTGGAGTACGGGAATATAAATTACTTAGGAACAAAATAAATAGGAAGCGCAGGGAACCCAAGGCAAAATGGCAGCAGGTCAAATGTGAAGAAATTGAAAACTAAATGTATGTTCAAAAGATTTATTTAGCATATAAACTAGTCAGAATAACCTTTGGTAAAATCAAAAGCAAGGGCAGCAACATTAACAGTGCAATGGGAATTGCAATAATTGTAGGCCTCTGTAGGGAGGGGGGTAGAAGACTTGTCTTTAGAGTTCATAGATGAAGAAAGTGGAGTCGATGAGGAAGACATAGCGGATCCAGTATTAGAGTCAGGATTTAAAAGAGCTGTGGAAGACTTGAGATCAAATGAAGCAGAAGGGATAGGTAACATTCCATCAGAATTTATAAAATCATTGGGAAAATGTCAACCAAATGACTATTTGAGTCAAGTGTGTAGAATCTGAGAGACTGGTGACATACCTTTGGACTTTCAAAAAACATCACCCACAAAATACCAAAGATAGCAAGGCCAGATAGGTGCAGAACTGTTGCACATTCAGCCTAGGATGTCATGCATCCAAGCTGTGACAAGAGTAATAAACACAAGAATGGGATAGAGAACTGAGAATCTGTTAGATGCTGATCAGTTTAGCATTAGGAAAAGTAAAGACACCGAGGATGTAGTTCTGACTGCACGCTTGATAATAGAAGTGGCGATGAAGAAGAATCAAGACACATTCGTAGAATTTGTTGGCCTGGGAAAAGTATTTGACAATGTAAAATGGTACAAGAGGTTTGAAATTTTTAGAAAAATAATTGTGAATAACAGGGAAAGATATGTAATATACAGGGTGAATATAATTAAAGTTAAACTTCCAAACTGCCGTAGAAATAACACCACTCATCAGAATGACATCAAATTGCAACGAAATATTATTGGAGAAGGGAGAAAACATGTGGCACAAGAAAAATAAACAGTTACAAAATGTAGCATTAGATGGCACTGTAAGCATCATAAATTAATAGTGGTCCACTACAAATGACAAATGAATCATACAACAATGCCTAAGGTGTACGTTTGACATTAAACAAACTGTACTACTCAGTGTGCTTCGGTGTACAGGTGTGATACTGTTAGTTACACAAGCCCATCCACCTCAGCAACGTCATATAACATCGGTTGGCAAAAATTGGTTTTTAATTGTCCTGAAGCAAAACCACATTAAAAGCATCAATCACATCAGTTTTTTTATTGTCATGAGGCCAAAAACTGCATAAAAAGCATCAATCACATTGCTTTTTAATTGTCCTGAGGCCCAAAACCACATGAAAAGCATCAATCAAAATCAAATCAGATTATTAATTTCCATGTGACTGGCACAAAACATGTTCAATGTGCTGTCCACCATTTTCCGCAACGAGTTGAATTCGAGAAACAACATGTTCCACAACTGATCAAAGTGTTTCCGGGGTCACATTCAGAGTGTGTTGCACAATGCATGCCTTCAATGCAGCTAAGTTTGCAGTCGGAACACTGAACACAACATCTTTTTGCCATCTTGCATAAAAATGAGCCCAACCATGCGTCCCCCCTTTTGAAGAGCTGGAATGACGTGGTTGTGCAAAAGACATTCGGAGCACTTACCAGTGATGGTACAGGTAACAGGACCACAAGCACCTGCCTCTTTGGAAAATTGTGGCCCTATGATAAATGATGCGGTAAATCTGCACCACACAGTGACCTTTTCAGGATGAAGTGGTACTGGTTGATTTGCGTGTGGATTTTCCATTGCCCATGTTTGACAATTCTGTGTATTGACATATCTTGTCAGATGGAAGTGGGCTTCGTCTATCTGTGAAATCTTCCACGGCCAATCATTGTCCACTTCCATGAGAGCAAGAAATTCTAAAGCAAAGGTTGTTTGTGCTGGCAGATCAACAGGAAGCAACTTGTGCACACAGATTATTTTGGATGGATACCAAAGAAGGATGTTTCATAGGATTTTACGCACCGTGCTCATGGGTACGTCCAATGTTTGGGCAATTCTCTGTGCACTACACGTTTGCACACCACCACTCGTCTCCTCCTGCATTGCTGTGGACACTGCTTCCACTGATATCGAATCAATTCGTTTCCTTCCTCTATCAGGTTGCACACCAAAAGAACCTGTCTTTTTGAATTGCTGAATCATTTTCTCCAGGCCCACAGCAGTCATCGGACCAATGCCTTTTTTCAAACCCTTCAGTGTCTGGAACTTCTGCAGAGCAACGTGTGCCCAGTCATCACTCTTGTAACACGGCTTTACAAGCAGAGTGTGATCCTGCATTGAGACAGTCATGGCGAACATCACAGACGTGAAAGGAAGAAAATCCGTGCACCTGGTGTGTTTATACCAACTTCAATGGGTCGTGCACATAACAGGTGTTTTCATTTACATATTCTGACACATACAGCGCCATCTGTTGATCAATTTTCACACTATTTTTCTTTTTCTTCTGCTGTACGTTTTCCCCCCTTCTCCAATAATACTCCATTGCAATTTGATGGCATTCTGACCAGTGGTGTTATTTCTACAGTATTTTGAAAGTTTAACTTTAATTATTATCACCCTGTATGATATGTACAAGAATGAAGAGGGAAAAATAAGAATGGGCGACTAAGAATGAAGTGCTCAGATTGTAAAAGATGTAAGTCAGGGTTTCAGTCTTTCACCCCTGCTGTTCAGTCTTTTCATCAAAGAAGCAGTGATGGAAATGAAAGAAAGGTTCAAGAATGGGATTAAAATTCAGTGTGCTTATGACAATGCTATCCTCAGTGAAAGTGAAGAAGAATTACAGGAACTGTTGAATGGAGTAAAGTCTAGTGAATAGAGGATATGGATTGAGAGTAAACCTATGAAAGAGAAACAGAAATGAGAGTAGCAATGAACTTAATGTCAAAATTGGGGACTACAAAGTAGACCGATTCTGCTACCTTGGAAACAAAGCAACACACAATGGATGACACAAGCAGGACTTAAAAAGCGGACAGCGAAAAGAATTGAAGTTTGTGAGATTTGGTGCTATAGAAGGATGTTGAAAATTAGATGAACTGATTATAAAAAAGGGAGTGGTGCTCTGCATAATTGATGAAGAAAGGAACATATGGTAAACTATGATAAGAAGGCAGCACAGGATGACAGGACTAGTGTTATGACATCAGAGAGACCTAGAGGTAGGTGTAAAGGGTAAAGACTGTAGTGGAAAACAGAAATTGGAATACATCGAGCAAATAATTTAGGATATAGGGTGCAAGCACTACTCTGAGATGAAGCGGTTTCACAAGAGACGAGACTGATGACTCAAAAATGTCATCTTCTGGTGCTAGCAGGCATTCTGTCCGTGTTTAAAACTGCATAATATTATGTTTTGTTCATGCTGAAGGGAATTTTTCTCTGGGACACTGTGTGCTCTTAGCACCAAAGCTTTAAGATACTAGTGGTTTATAAAGATTGATAGCAGTTATTGGTATGTAAATAGAGATTTGTGACAAAGGATCTGCAATATTCTGTGTGCCTTACTTCAGAATCAACTTCATGATGAACTGGGAATTCCAGAAATGGGAAGCAGCCATCCTTTTCTATATCCATGGTGAATTAAATACTTGCATGAATGAAATTAAATAACTACAAAAATTGATATAAGTCATCCTTCCTGCATTGTACACTTACCTCCAGAAACCTAGAGGTTTCAGACTTACAGAATCAAGTGCCTTGACCTCAAAATCTCCCATAAATAAATCAGCCATTATATTGGGCAGAGGGCTTCCCATGACGACTCTGTCAGTATGTTCATTAAATTCACCACTGAATAGAAAATAAGATGACATTAGCACACAATCGAAACAGTTCTCTCTTTGTCAAAATATTGGGGAATGAGAGAGGAGGAGTCTTCTAAAGGTACCGTGGTATATAGTGATACTGTATCAAAACTAACCAATGCATCAATGTGGAGTTTGGCTGTGTGGCATCGCCCGCTATACCTGTGAGAGGACAAGTGGCTGCTCCTTCAGCAAGGTCCGAGCAGGCACGTGGGGGGGAGGGGTTTATTAGTTATTGGGAGCTCCAACGTTAGGCGGGTGATGAAGCTCCTTAGGGAAATAGCAGAAAGGTCGGGGAAGAAGGCCAGTGTTCACTCTGTCTGCTTGCTGGGGGGGCGTCTCATCCGAGATGTGGAGCATAGAGAGCACTGGGTGCACCCGACTGCAAATTGTTGCTCATGTTGGCACCAATGACTCCTGCCGTCTGGGTTCAGAGCTCATCCTCAGTTTGTACAGGTGGTTGGCGGAGTTGGTGAAGGTGGAAAGCCTCGATTGCAGGGTGGAATCTGAACTAACTATTTGTAGTATCGTTCCCAGAACCGATTGCGGTCCTCTGTTTTGGACCCGAGTAGAAGGCTTAAACCAGAGGCTCAGACGATTCTGCGGAGATCTGGGGTGCAAATTTCTCGACCTCCGCTATCAGGTGGAGAAATGTAGGCTCCCCCAGAATAGGTCAGGCATGCACTACACGCAGGAAGCAGCCACAAGGGTAGCGGAGTACGTGTGGAGTGCACGTATGGGTTTTGTAGGTTAGAGAATTCCCTCCCTAGGCCTGACAAGAAGCCTCCTGAGACGCGGCAAGGTAGGAGTAGGCAAAATGCAACAGGGAATAACAATATTAATCTGCTAATACTAAACTGCAGGAGTGTCTATAGAAAGGTCCCAGAACTGCTCTCATTAATAAACGGTCACAATGCCCACATAGTACTAGGGACAGAAAGTTGGCTGAAACCAGTAATGAAATTCTAAACTCGGATTGGAATGTATACCACAGAGACAGGCTGGACAGTGAAGGGGGAGGCGTGTTTATAGCGATAAGAAGTGCGATAGTATCGAAGGAAATTGACGGAGATCCGAAATGTGAAATAATTTGGGTGAAGGTCACGGTTAAAGCAGGCTCAGACATGGTAATTGGATGTCTCTATAGGCCCCTTGGCTCAGCAGCTGTTGTGGCTGAACATCTGAAGGATAATTTGGAAAATATTTCTAGTAGATTTCCCCACCATGTTATAGTTCTGGGTGGAGATTTTAGTTTGCTGGATATAGACTGGGAGACTCTGATGTTCATAACGGGTGGCAGGGACAAAGAATCCAGTGAAATTTTTTTAAGTGCTGTATCTGAAAACTACCTTGAGCAGTTAAACAGAGAACCAACTCGTGGCGATAACAACATATTAGACTTTCTGGTGACAAACAGACCCTAACTATTTGAAACAGTTAACGCAGAACAGGGAATCAGCGATCATAAAGCGGTTACTGCATCGATGATTTCAGCCATAAATAGAAGTATTAAAAAAGGCAGGAAGATTTTTCTGTTTAGCAAAAGTGACAAAAATCAGATTTCAGAGTACCTGACGGCTCAACACAAAAGTTTGTTTTAAGTACAGATAGTCTTGAGGATCAGTGGACAAAGTTCAAAACCATCGTACAATATGTGTTAGATGAGTATGTGCCAAGCAAGATCGTAAGAGATGGAAAAGAGCCACCGTGGTACAACAACCGAGTTAGAAAACTGCTGCGGAAGCAAAGGGAACTTCACAGCAAACATAGCCAACGCCTTGCAGACAAACAAAAATTACGTGAAGCGAAATGTAGTGTCAGGAGGGCTATGCGAGAGGCGTTCAATGAATTCGACAGTAAAGTTCTATGTACTGACATGGCAGAAAATCCTAAGAAATTTTGGTCTTATGTCAAAGCCGTAGGTGGATCAAAACAAAATGTCCAGACACTCTGTGACCAAAATGGTACTGAAACAGAGGATGACAGACTAAAGGCCGAAATACTAAATGTCTTTTTCCAAAGTTGTTTCACAGAGGAAGACTGCACTGTAGGTCCTTCTCTAGAGTGTCGCACAGATGACAAAATGGTAGATACTGAAATAGACGACAATGGGATAGAGAAGCAATTAAAATTGCTCAAAAGAGGAAAGGCCGCTGGACCTGATGAGATACCAGTTCGATTTTACACAGAGTACGCCAAGGAACTTGTCCCCCCTTCTTGCAGCGTTGTACCATAGGTCTCTAGAAGAGCGTAGCATTCTAAAGGATTGGAAAAGGGCACAGGTCATCCCCGTTTTCAAGAAGGGACATCGAACAGATGTGCAGAACTATAGACCTATATCTCTAATGTCGATCAGTTGTAGAATTTTGGAACACACATTATGTTCGAAAATAATGACTTTTCTGGAAACTAGAAATCTACTCTGTAGGAATCAGCATGGGTTTTGAAAAAGACAATCGTGTGAAACCCAGCTTGCGCTATTCGTCCACGAGACTCAGAGAGCCATAGACATGGTTTCCCTGGTAGATGCCGTGTTTCTTGACTTCCGCAAGGCGTTCGATACAGTTCCCCCCAGTCGTTTAATGAACAAAGTAAGAGCATATGGACTATCAGACCAATTGTGTGATTGGATTGAAGAGTTCCTGGATAGCAGAACGCAGCATGTCATTCTCAATGGAGAAAGTAAGAGTGCTTTCAGGTGTCCCGCAGGGGAGTGTCGTAGGACCATTACTGTTCACAATATACATAAATGACCTTGTGGATGACATCGGAAGTTCACTGAGGCTTTTTGTGGATGATGCTGTAGTATATCGAGAGGTTGTAACAATGGAAAATTTTACTGAAATGGAGGAGGATCTGCAGCGAATTGACACATGGTGCAGGGAATGGCAATTGAATCTCAATATAGACAAGTGTAATGTGCTGTGAATACATAGAAAGAAAGATCCCATATCATTTAGCTACAAAATAGCAGGTCAGCAACTGGAAGTAGTTAATTCCATAAATTATCTGGGAGTACGCATTAGGAGTGATTTAAAATGGAATGATCATATAAAGTTGATCGTCGGTAAAGCAGATGCCAGACTGAGATTCATTGGAAGAATCCTAAGGAAATGCAATCCGAAAACAAAGGAAGTAGGTTACAGTGCGCTTGTTTGCCCACTGCTTGAATACTGCTCAGCAGTGTGGGATCAGTACCAGATAGGGTTGATAGAAGAGATAGAGAAGATCCAACGGAGAGCAGCGCACTTCGTTACAGGATCATTTAGTAATCGTGAAAGCGTTACAGAGATGATAGATAAACTCCAGTGTAAGACTCTGCAGGAGAGACGCTCAGTAGCTTGGTACGGGCTTTTGTTGAAGTTTTGAGAACATAACTTCACTGAGGAGTCAAGCAGCATATTGCTCCCTCCTACGTACACTCCTGGAAATTGAAATAAGAACACCGTGAATTCATTGTCCCAGGAAGGGGAAACTTTATTGACACATTCCTGGGGTCAGATACATCACATGATCACACTGACAGAAGCACAGGCACATAGACACAGGCAAAAGAGCATGCATAATGTCGGCACTAGTACAGTGTATATCCACCTTTCGCAGCAATGCAGGCTGCTATTCTCCCATGGAGACGATCGTAGAGATGCTGGATGTAGTCCTGTGGAACGGCTTGCCATGCCATTTCCACCTGGCGCCTCAGTTGGACCAGCGTTCGTGCTGGACGTGCAGACCGCGTGAGACGACGCTTCATCCAGTCCCAAACATGCTCAATGGGGGACAGATCCGGAGATCTTGCTGGCCAGGGTAGTTGACTTACACCTTCTAGAGCACGTTGGGTGGCACGGGATACATGCGGACGTGCATTGTCCTGTTGGAACAGCAAGTTCCCTTGCCGGTCTAGGAATGGTAGAACGATGGGTTCGATGACGGTTTGGATGTACCGTGCACTATTCAGTGTCCCCTCGACGATCACCAGTGGTGTACGGCCAGTGTAGGAGATCGCTCCCCACACCATGATGCCGGGTGTTGGGCCTGTGTGCCTCGGTCGTATGCAGTCCTGATTGTGGCGCTCACCTGCACGGCGCCAAACACGCATACGACCATCATTGGCACCAAGGCAGAAGCGACTCTCATCGCTGAAGACGACACGTCTCCATTCGTCCCTCGATTCACGCCTGTCGCGACACCACTGGAGGCGGGCTGCACGGTGTTGGGGCGTGAGCGGAAGACAGCCTAACGGTGTGCGGGACCGTAGCCCAGCTTCATGGAGACGGTTACGAATGGTCCTCGCTGATACCCCAGGGGCAACAGTGTCCCTAATTTGCTGGGAAGTGGCGGTGCGGTCCCCTACGGCACTGCGTAGGATCCTACGGTCTTGGCGTGCATCCGTGCGTTGCTGTGGTCCGGTCCCAGGTCGACGGGCACGTGCACCTTCCGCCGACCACTGGCGACAACATCGATGTACTGTGGAGACCTCACGCCCCACGTGTTGAGCAATTCGGCGGTACGTCCACCCGGCCTCCCGCATGCCCACTATACGCCCTCGCTCAAAGTCCGTCAACTGCACATACGGTTCACGTCCACGCTGTCGCGGCATGCTACCAGTGTTAAAAACTGCTATGGAGCTCCGTATGCCACGGCAAACTGGCTGACACTGACGGCGGCGGTGCACAAATGCTGCGCAGCTAGCGCCATTCGACGGCCAACACCGCGGTTCCTGGTGTGTCCACTGTGCCGTGCGTGTGATCATTGCTTGTACAGCCCTCGCAGTGTCCGGAGCAAGTATGGTGGGTCTGACACACCGGTGTCAATGTGTTCTTTTTTCCATTTCCAGGAGTGTATATCTAGCGAAGAGACCATGAGGATAAAATCAGAGAGTTTAGAGCCCACACGGAGGCATACGGACAATCCTTCTTTCCACGAACAATACGAGACTGGAATAGAAGGGAGAACCGATAGAGGTACTCAAGGTACCCTCCGCCACACACCGTCAGGTGGCTTGCAGAGTATGGATGTAGATGTAGATATTAAGCCTGAGGCCACTAAGTGTCTCAATAAACTTCATGGAGTTACCTGTGTGGTGGGTACACTTCCCTGAATGAATGGTTTTAATAATTAAGCTATATATTTAACAGAAAAATACATTGGGGAGCCAGTGGTGCTTATTATTGGCTGCATGGATGAAGGCAAAATGTCTCTTGGCTCACTCCTTGTTATTACATCTGTGGTAAGAGAAGGAAGGTGTCCAAAAAATGTAATCTCATAGATCCAGTAAATAAATGCCCACGCATGTGCAGTGATGCCTTGAAACATTTATATACTGTCAATTTGGGCCAATTTTGAACACAGCTGTATAAGTCTTGTTTTTCCAAGAGGTTTGATGGCTTGTGTGGCCATATGTAATTCCAGCAGTTGAGAATTGTGGGCAACCACGCATACAGGACTGATGGACACATCTGTGAAGCTTAAAGGCTACTTGATGTTCAACATGAGGATGCCATTATTGAACAGTACATGACCCAGTCGGCTCATTACTGATAGTGTCTGTTAGCTGTTTGTGTAGTCTTTGTGGGTTATCCACTACTTTAATGTTTTGGAAGACCTTCAAAAATCACTTGGCCTATGACTTCCAGTGGCACAATCAAATGGACATAACTGGAAGTTACTTCAATAAAGCCATTTACAGTAACTGGTCATTCAAAACCTGATTTAATGCAATGTATATGGGATGCCTTAAAAGCAAAAATAGTGATAAGGAGTACAGTAATACCATTCACAAATCATAAGGAAGAGAGATCCAGGAAGCTGAAATGATATTTCTTAGAGCTGTGAAAGTTCGTACACCGAAGTAGAGAGATAAAGAAACAATGACATTAGGAAGGAATTAAACATATTTAATGTAAGAAACAAAACTGAAGACAACAGAAGAAAATGGAATGAACATTTTGGCAGATTGAACAGTGGCAGAATACTTTACGAAGTCAGAAATTAGAATGAGAAGTCTGGGAAGGGCAAGAAACAGATGTGCACCATAGAAAGTGTAGGCCTAATACTTGAAATGCAGGAAAAGAAGAAGAAGAAGAAGATGTGATATTTGTTTGGTCTGTCTGCTTCTCAAGTGACCACTGGCGTGAACTCAAGGTTTTCGGAGAGAGTTGTTTTACAGTATTCATCAGAAACAAAATCGAATTCAGGAACTGCTGCATCAAAATTCTCCCTGAACAATGTTTTTAGTCTTTGATATAATTTTGCATTAACCTGAACATTTTGATTCCACCCATCATAACTGGAAGAACTTTTTTGAACAGTTTTTTGGTCACGCTGCTGAGAAAAGGAGTTCATTTTGATTTTGCTGTAAAATTTTGCATTTTGATTTTGCCACAATAACTACAGCAAAATTTTGTGGCATTCATATGGTGTAAGGGATGAAGACTACTGGTAAAATCCACTGAAGTAGAATGTCATTGAAGCCATGATTTTTTAACAGGCAGCTTCCATGAAACAGGTGAAGGAGCATCCCTTTGGCCAGTCACCTAGGCATTGTGGGTTTGATCGGTGAGCAAGGGAGTCAGAAGTCTTATCAGAGGTGGGGGACTGCAGCTAAAGAGATAGGTCATAGTAAAACTCTATGTTGTTACATCAAACTGGAACAGAGACAGATGCATGTCCTTGTCCAGTTGGCACAGAAGCTTTGTACTCGGTGTAGCATTCAAATAACTTCCGGGAATTCAGCCAGGTAACACTTTCAGTGACCGCCGATATTTTGGCGGGAGAACACCCCGCCATTTTCAAGGCAAACTGCTACGGACAGGCAGCGTACATGCAAATTTAAGACCTCGGTTCTCGGACTGAAGCAGGAAAGATAACACACACACACTGAACACTAGTGCCACCAAGGTGGTGCTGTATTAACTAATCTCTTTCGCATTTGTTGATATCCACTTACTTTTTATTTAATGACCAGTATTACGAGCAGACAAATGGAGTTGCAATGGGTAGTCCGTTGTCTCCTGTGATCGCAAATTTGTTTATGGAAGACTTCAAGGAGCATGCATTGGAGTCGGCGCCTTTGAATCCCGCCTGTTTCTTTAGATACGTTGACGATACCTTCGTTGTTTGGCCTCATGGTAGGGAGAATTTGAATGTCTTTCTAGAACATCTGAACTCGATCCACCTGAACATTCGTTTTACGATGGAGGTGGAAGAGGATGGTTGCCTTCCCTTTCTTGACGTGTTGGTTAGGAGGAAGGATGATGGATCATTGGGACATGCAGTCTACAGGAAATGTACTCACACCGACTTGTACTTACAGGCTAATAGTTGTCACCATCCGGCTCAGTGTGAAGGGGTACTTCGTACCTTGGTACACAGGGCACATGTCGTTTCTGACACTGAGACTTTGCCAACTGAGCTGTCCCATCTTGAAGTTACATTTTGTCAAAATGGTTTTAGTGATAGACAGATTGAATGTGCGTTGCGCTATCGACCAACTGTACATCGGGTGATTGATGATAATTCTGAGTCAACACCTAAATCTACTGCCTTTTTGCCTTACGTAGGAAACACGTCTAACAAGATCGGTTGTATTTTATGGAAATACTATGTGAAATGTGTTTTCCGACCGCCATCTAAAATTAGAGCACTTTTGAGTTCCATTAAGGATGATCTTGGACTGCATAAGGCGGGTGTATAACATGTTCCTTGTAGCTGCGGCATGGCATATATTGGTCAAACTATCAGGACCGTGGAGGACCGATGTACTGAGCATAAACGGCACACACGATTACAGCAGCCAAGTAGATCTGCTATTGCTGAACATTGCTTGGAGACTGGTCACCCCATGTTATATGAGATCCGAGATATTGGCATGCACGTCCAGCTATTGGGACAGTGTTATTAGGGAGGCAGTTGAGATTAAATTAGGGAGCAACCTCGTTAACGGGGATGGAGGTTTCTGTTTAAACTCTGTTTGGAATCCGGCTCTCTCCCTTGTCAAAAAACAGAGGGACAGAGTCAATGCTACCTCACCTGAGAATTCATAGTCTCGCTATCGATAGCTCTGACTTTGGTCATCTTTGGTGGCACTAGTGTCCAGTGTGTGTGTTACCTTTCCTGCTTCAGCCCGAGAACCGAGGTTTTAAATTTGCATGTACACCGCCTGTCCGTTGCAGTTTGCCTTGAAAACGGCGGGGTGTTCTCCCGCCAGAATATCGGCGGTCGCTGAAAGTGTTACCTGGCTGAATTCCTGGAAGTTATTTGAAAGTTGTATACGCCAGGAGAAACTCTGGTCTCACATTGGTGTAGCAGATTTGACCATGCTTGAAGACCTCCACACTGCTAAGAGAAAGCATGCTGATGATGCATGCCAGCCGGAGTGGCCGAGCAGTTCTAAGTGCTACAGTCTGGAACCGCGCGCCCGCTACGGTCGCAGGTTCGAATCCTGCCTTGGGCATGGTTGTGTGTGATGCTCTTAGCTTAGTTAGGTTAAAGTAGTTCTAAGTTCTAGGGGGCTGATGACCTCAGCAGTTATGTCTCATAGTGCCCAGAGCCATTTTTTGATTATGCACATGGCGATGTTAACCAGCTGATGCCTGTGCAGCATCCTTGCAGCAGGCTCAGCTGCGGTCAGGGGAACCAATTTCAACTTTATAATGGCCTGTTGCATTTGCAGGATTCCATGAACAGCCCAGTGTCATCAAACCTCAGATCCTGCCAAACTCTCTGTTACTGGGTGGGTCGTATTCTGCCTATTTACAGTGTCCTCCTGTTAGCTACCCATGGGCGGAGGCACACCAAGTCAATTGATAAAATGCTGCATTGGCATCTAATCATAAAGAATCTTCCCACATAATGCCATAATGCTTGGGAGGCGGGGGGGGGGGGGGGGGGGGGGTTGGTTAGCAAGTTAGCAAGCCTTCAAGAACAGAAAGTGAACCACCATGCCTTCATACTCCTTGGGGGTCATGTTATTCTGTCTGCATCACTACTATCTCAATTGGGAGTTCTAAAGGGAAATTAGTGTTCTGTCATAGGCTTCCTGTAATACCGGCAGATTACTCTTCAAATCTGAATGTCTTCAGTTTTCAATAAAACAAACTGTTATAAACAAGAAATGCAGACCTACTCTTCTAGTGGTTGGACTCCACATGGAGTCAGTATTTCCCACACAGGCAACTTTACCTACTATCTTGCTCTTGGGTGTTAAGTAGAAAGAGCAGGAGAAAAATATACTGTTTGCTTCTTGTGGTGCTTCATGAGAAATACTAAATTCTGTACAATTTACTTTTTAATCTGTTCAAATAAAGAATAACCAGCTAATAAACAATAGTTGATAGGAATCACTACAACTTCATGTGAAGACAAAGTGCTAAATGGCAGATAGGCACATTAAAGTATGGATGACTGTTCATTAAACTACAGTGAGGTGATGAAATATTCCTGTGTTTGTACTGCACTTCATTAGCAAAATTATTTCAAAAGAATGTAGTAAATGAAATTCAGTGAGATTACTATTTTCTACTCTCTAGAGCAACGTTAACATATTTGATAGGTGCATGGTGGAATTTTTGTCCCCCAATACAATGCAATCCATATAGTATACCAAGAGAGTGAGTCAGAAGTAAATGGCAGATCAAATGAAGTGAATATCCATGTTCATATTTGTTATTCTTTGTTACTGTCCTAGTGAGTTACAAATTGGCAAGTGTATGCTAAGTTTTAGATTAATTAATAATATGCGTAATGTATAATTTCCCTGACTCCTGATTTTGATACCATTTGTACTGCAACACATAAGCATATGAGAATTGAAAATTGTGATTAATAATTGCAGACTGTCTGTTTTTTTAATGAGAAGAAGCTGCTATTCTCTACTTCTTTTGTTTTGGTATTATTCTCATTGCCACACAGCTTCCTTTATGGTGATTGATTATTATTTTTTACAGAACACTTTGTAATAAAAAGTTTTGTATTGATTTAATTATTTTTATCTTGTTTTAGGATCTGCCAAGCACATTGAATTCAATCCTTTAAGAGCTGAAAACATTAAGCTTCCAAGTGGCGCAGTTTTTGTCATAGCTCATTCTCTTAGTGTTGTGAATAAAGCTGCAACCCATGACTACAATTGTCGTGTAGCAGAATGCCGTTTAGCTGGCCAGGTATTTCTCATTAATATTATTCACAAGAGCATAAGGTTGATTATAATATCTTATGGTTGTCATAGAAATTAACAAAATAATGTGGGTTTATTGTAGCTGGAAAAATCCATGTATTAGTTCTCAAATTAACAGTATTTACATTGGTAAAGTTCAAAAAAATGTATTCTGCCACAGGAATTAAACAAAATCCAAATGTTCTTATTTTTGAATCTTGACTCTGATTTTCCTTTGATGTGTGATTTCATCAGACAATTTATGACTTCCAGGAAATCTTCAACATATGTGTTAACAGAATTATGATATTGCTTTTTCTTCTACACTCAGCATTTAATAAAGTTCTTAAATTTAATATATTTATTATTATTTTATCATTTGACATGTTTTTGTAAAAGAAAACATGTAGCTCTCCAAGTAATATAGGTATATAAGCATGTAATTTATATAATGGAAGGAAACATTCCGCGTGGGAAAAATTATATATAAAAACAAAGATGAGGTGACTTACCGAACAAAAGCGCTGGCAGGTCGATAGACACACAAACAAACACAAACATAAACATACACACAAAATTCAGCTTTCGCAACAAACTGTTGTGTGTATGTTTGTGTTTGTTTGTGTGTCTATCGACCTGCCAGCGCTTTTGTTCGGTAAGTCACCTCATCTTTGTTTTTATATATAAGCATGTAATTTGATACACCACAGAAATAACTGCACATAGAAATGGACAGAAAATGCAAAATAGCACGGCAACAATGACTTGAGGAAAAATGCAGAGCTGTAGAAGCCTGCGTGACTGTGGGGAATTTAAAGAAACCTCAGAGAAAAGAGAAGTAACTTTACATAAAGAAAGACCTCAGAGGGCAAGTTAGTACTAACAAGGAGATATTCCCAGAATGGGATCAACTTTTTGAAACTATCTATACAGCATGATAGGGTAGGGTCCCAGGTATCACAACCTGAAGCCATTCTTCAAAGTGGACCCTCATTTGTGAATAATTGATGAAAGACTTCTGTGTGACACTCTGGAGCAGTGGCCGTCAAACTTCTTTGCTCAAAAGCCAATACTGACATTGTGGGGTGACACCTCAGGCCACAAATGTGAAATACCATAAAGATAGTGAAGATGAAATACACTGGCCACCAGCCTGCAAGTGACAATTGTTAAAAGTCGACACCATTTGGAACACTTTGTTCAATTGTTCTCTATTTCAGATTGCTGCCACCTCTAGCAACCCCGAATTTGTGACAGTTTAACTGTGTGACAAAGTGTTGTGTGTGTGAGTGGATGATAAATTGATTAATAACAGTAATTGTATTTATATTTAAATGTGCTCTTGAATATTAGGCACGATCACAAAAGTTTGAGAAGTGATTTAAATGCCTGTTTTCCTGTCCTGTACTGTACTGTATTACAAGAGCCTTAATTAATTTTATGTCCCTTGTTACAATAAGTATTGTGTTTCTAGATAACCATCTCTGTAATGCACATTTGCGACTTCCACGTTACTTTCATGTCAAAATTTATACCATAGCAGGCAATTAGTGCAAGTTGTGTATGCACATGAGCTGTCAGGACTGGACATTCCCATCTCAAATCTAACCCAGCAGTGACTGCACTGCTTACCCCTCTGTGGCTGCACTGCTTACCCCTCCATGACTGGGGTAAATGGCCAAATTTACTTAGCTCATAGCCAAATTCACCATTCTCAATTAAAGCTTTTGACATTATATACACCACCATATAGATGGTTTCAAAAAGTCAATCCTACCCCTGTGGACCTCCCCTTGTAAGCAAAGAAGGGAAGGCTGATGAAGAAGAAATAGATGAAAGTGAAGTGGGCAATTTGATACTGTGAGAAGAATTTGACGAGCGTGTGAAACACCTAAATAAAAACAAATTTCATGGAGTAGACAACATTCCCTCAGAATTATGTGATTTGTGGGGGAGTCAGCCATGACAAAATTGTTTCACTTGCTTCAAAAGCTGCAGCATAGTTGCGAATAGAATCAGTGATCCAGAGTGTGTAAAATTAGTTCATTTATTACCGTCTATCATCACAAAAATTAGCATGTGATGACAATTTTTGTGACTATAGATTGGGATAACAGAAACATACTTAACTTGCTATGCAAGATAGATGAGACAGTTGAAAGACCCTTAGATTTTAAAAACAAAGTAATAGTCCCAGTTTCAAAGAAAGCAAGTAATGACAAATGTGAATATTATCGAACTATCAGTTTCATAAATCGTGGTTGCAAAATACTGACATGAACTATTTTCAGAAGAACGGAATAACTGATAGAACCCACCTTGGAGAGGATCAGTTTGGGCTCCGCAGAAATGTAGGAACACATGAGACAATACTGTCCCTATGATTTATGTTAGAAGATAAGTTAAAGAAAGGCAGATCTATGTTTATAGCATTTTTAGACTTAAGAGAAAGCTTTTGAAAGCATTGAGTTGAGTATGCTCTTTGAAATTCTGAACATAACAGGGATAAAATACAGAGTGTGAAAGATCATATACAACATATGTAGAGACCAGTTTGCAGTTATGAGAGTTGGAAGATATGAAAGGGATGCAGTAGTTGAGAAGAGTGAGACACGGTTGTAGTCTGTCCACAATGTTATTCAATCTGTGTACTAATCAAGCAGTAAAGATGACCAAGGAAAAAAGTTGGAAGGGAATTAAAGTTCAAGGAGCAGAAATAAACACATTGAGGTTTGCTGATGACACTGTAATTCTGTCAGAGATAGCAAAGGACTGGAAAGGTATGTTGAAGGGAATTGATAGAGCCTTATATTGTGGCTTGAAGGGGTACAAAATATCCTCGTAAGGCTGCTGCAAATTTTTCATTGATCTAAAAATGTTCTCCAGCTATAACGGTTTTAGACGTGGGGGCAGATGAAAGTCAGCAGTTGCAAGATCTGATGAATTGGATGCACGTGCAAAAAATTACTATTTCAAATCCTTTCTCACATTCTTCTACATATATAGTAGCTCTTTTTCGCAGAAACAGAAATGTTGAAATCTGCAGTCAAATATTCCTCTACATGGAGGACTCAGGAGTATAGCCCTTGTTTAATTCTCAGACCACTGCAAGGATGAGTTATACAGAGATATCAGTGTCAGTGTGATGAGAAACAGCTAATATTGCTAAAACATAATCAACATAATTATCATCAACGATAGCAGCAGCAGCAGCAGCAGCCATTTTTCATCTACTGTTGGATCAAGTCTCTTCCAGGCTTCTAACGTACTAGCATCTTCAATCTTATGCATGAAAGTACATCTCGATTGTTTTCTGAGATTGTCTACCATCTTGCAGTAGATTGCTGTCTTGGTCACTTTCTGTGATGAGCAATTCAGCAAAAAATGTAATCCATCTATCTTCTAGCAGCTGATATGGCTCTGTTAAGCATGGTTTAAGCAGAGAATCTGGATTGGTAAAAATTGTTTTGTGACATAGGTGTTGCACATTAATTTTGTAAATACCCGTCTACACAGTGACATCAGTGTACCCTGCAGTTTTGACATTTTGTGAGTGCTGGAGCATCACTGTCATCTCTAAAATGAAAGTTGTGATGGTAAATTAGTTGTGATGGAGTTCATGCTATTTGCTTGAAACCAATACAAAAGGAGAAGGACATACATGTTTGAATTTGTGATTTGATAAAATCAACTATGTAAGAATGATGTCAGAGCAATTTAGAGACCTTTATAACAATGTTCAATAAGAAAAGAAGATATTGTAATGCATGATGCTTTACTTAGGAATTGAAACTACAGATCTCGGAGCACTTCTTTGACTTGTGTAGATTCTTATTCACCTCTATAGTATCCATTTCATGTTCCAAAATCCACAGTTGCCAACTTATATAATGACATTTACATCTGCACCTATAATCCACAAGGCACCTTGCGGTGTGTCGAGGGAAGTACTTTGTGTACCATATCACTTCCCTGCTTCCCTTTCCTGTTCTGGTCGTGCATAGTTTGCAGGAAGAATAATTGCTGGTAAGCCTCCTTGTGGGCTCGAATCTCTCCAATTTTATCTGTACCATATCACTTCCCTGCTTTCCTGTTCTGGTTATGCATAGTTTGCAGGGAGAATAATTGCTGGTAAGCCTCCATGTGGGACTGAATCACTCTAATTTTATTTTCATGGCCTTCTCATGAGATGTACGTAGGATGAAGCAATGTATCTGAAGATTCATCTAGGAACATACACTCTCAGAACTTTAACAATAATCCACATCTTGATACAGAGCACTTCCCTTACAGTGTTTGCCAGCTCAGGTGATTGATCATCTATCTGATGCTTTTGTGGATACTAAATGAACCTGTAATGAAATGTGCTGTTCTTCTGTGAATCTTCCCTATTTCCTCTATCAGTCTGATCTGGTGCAGATCCCATACTGAGAAGCAATATTCAAGTATTGGTTGAATGAGTCATTTTGTAAGCTACTCCCTTTGTTGATGGATTAAACTTCTTGAGGATTTCTCCAATGAATCTGTGTGGCATCTACCTTATTTGTGATTGATTTTATGTGGTTATTCCATTTCAAATCACTTTTTATGCATACTCCTAGATATTTTAAGGAAGTAACTGATTCCAGTGATTGTTCTGAAATTGTGTAATCATACAGTAATATGTCTTTCCGTCTATGTATTCGCAATATGTTACATTTCCTAATGTTAAGGGTCAATTGTCACTTCTACACCAAGCGTTGATCCTCTACAGGTCTTCCTGCATTTTGCTACAATTTTCTAGCATTGAAACTTCTCTATCTATACTACAGCATCATCTGAAAAAAGCCTCATGTAACTTCTGACAATATCTATTGGGTCATTTATATGTATTGGGAAAGTAATGATCCTTTAACACTCCCCTGGAGCACACTTGAAGTTACTTTTATGTTTGAAAACTTCTCTCCATTCAGACTGACATGCTGTGTTCTGTTTGCTAAAAACTCTTCAATACTATTAAACAGTTGGTCAGATATTCCATATGCTCATAGTTTGATCATTAGGCAGTAGTATGGATCTTGAGTATTGCTCATCAGTATGGGACCCTTACCAGGTTGGATTAATAGAAGAGATAGACATGATCCAGCGAAAAGCAGCGCGATTCGTCATGGGGACATTTAGTCAGCGCGAGAGCGTTACGGAGATGCTGAACAAGCTCCAGTGGCGGACACTTCAAGAAAGGCGTTACGCAATACGGAGAGGTTTATTATCGAAATTAAGAGAGAGCACATTCCGGGAAGAGATGGGCAACATATTACTACCGCCCACATATATCTCGCGTAATGATCACAACGAAAAGATCCGAGAAATTAGAGCAAATACGGAGACTTACAAGCAGTCGTTCTTCCCACGCACAATTCGTGAATGGAACAGGGAAGGGGGGATCAGATAGTGGTACAATAAGTACCCTCCGCCACACACCGTAAGGTGGCTCGCGGAGTATAGATGTAGATGTAGATGTAGATGTAGATGCCTTCCAGAAGTCATGGAACACAAAATCTACATGGACACCTTTATCTATTCTACATATTCCTGAAGCTTTTGGATGAACAGAGCAAGCTGCGTTTCATCCAGTGAAGCATGTTGCTTCCTACTGAGCAATTTTTGGCCTCCAGCAGTGTTGTACTACATGAGCATAAAACATATTCCAAAGCTTTACGACTGACCAACGTCAGATAGTTTTGTGCATCTGTTTGACGATCCTTTTTGGGAACTGGTAATACCTGTGCTTTTTTTTTCAATCATAAGGAACACTTCGCTTCTTCAAAGACCTCCAGTACACGGCTTCTAGAAGAAAAGTGAATTCTTTCACATATGCTGTGTAGATTTGTATCGGTACCATGTCAGGTGCAGTGACCTTCCCTCTATTGAGAGATTTCAGTTCCACATCTTCGCAATGTCATCTATTTGGTAAGTTTCTTTTCTTTGACTTTCAGTTGTCAAATCTTTTTTGTTTCACATAGACTGAATTGTGTATTTTCACCTTTAACTTCACATAACATACTTTGGATAACTTCTGCATTTCCTCAGCTGTGCTTTTAGCGAAGCTGGCAATTCAGTCAAGCTTTTCAGGGTGACTTCATATTGAGTGAGAGCATTGATTCCTTTTCTAAACCCAGAAAGGACTCTATATTAATCTTAGATGTCTTATTGTTTCTTACAGTATGTATTTTGGTCAGTAATTCAAACATCGTCAATCATTTGATGCTAATACCACAAAAACTGTCTCAAGTGCCGCACTGCATTGCACGCTGTTCTTTTAATAATAATTATCATTAACACACTACAAGGACCTGTGCATAGTGTAACTGCTGAAAGGCCAACCATTTTCTCAATTCACCACTTTGTTGCATTTATTGAAACATCACCTAGAGCAGAAACGCACATACCAGATTGTTTCATGTCATGGAAATTTGAATGCTCCAAAACTGAATAGTTTTTGCCAACGACTTTTGCCGCTGCACTCCATGCATTTACAATGACTGGCAGCAAAGTTCTGAAACTTGTTTTACAACATAGTCTTGCTATGTTAACGAGTTCTTACTTTCCCATCTCAGTTGCAGTTTCATAATAGTATCAGTACATTGTATTTAATATAAATGACAACATTGCCAACTAGATGGGTACTCTTTTTCAGATTATAGCAAAAAAACATAATTTGAAATGGAGAGAGATATCTCAGCTGTCTGATCTTCAGAAGAAAATTGGATTAAGTCTTGAAGAAATATCTGAAGTTGTGTGCAGTGCATTACATGAAGAGCCATACACAAAAGAAGAGGTATGTCTCAGCAGGCACTACTTATGTTTTTTATAGCTATTTTAGGATTGTGTAGTACAGGTAGTTAAACAGAATTTTTGATCTTTATGATTTTGTTTACCATTAACATTTGGTCTATATACATAAGTATGCACTCTGTTTCTGATACAGCAAAAATAATGCTGACTACGTAAATAAATTTACAGATTTGCAATGAGCTTGAGGTGAGTGAAGAAGAGCTACACGAGTACTCTCTGACTAACAACACCACACACATCAGCAAATTCAAACTTCGACAGAGGGCCCTCCATGTGTTTCAGGGTTTGTTAAGACTAATGTTTAGTTAAAAATCAAGTTTCTAAGGACTTCAGCATTTTATTGAATTTGATGCATTTGCTAACATTCTTCTAAAGGCATTCACAAAATTGAATGTTATATATGATACAGACGCTATGTATGTAACAGAAAATTGTGAGTTAGTTTTAGATACACTAATGAGCCAAGCTTAATTTCTTTTTTTTTTTTTTTTTTCAGCATACACTCCTTCAAATTTTTTGAGCACTTGAACAGTTATTTCTGTTGCAGTATTGTATGTTCCTTACTGATATTGTTTCATATACAGGGGAGGAGGAACATACTCAGAGTATGAGGAGGAAGTACAGTTACCTGCAAACTTCATGCTGTTTAGATTATACAACCTAAAATTGTAGGCTGGATTGGTACTGTAACGTGGATACCTTCCTTTCTTTGAAAATGTGCTACTTGAACAAACCTGTGGTGCATTTGAATCTTTCAACCCATGACAACTCTTTCACCTGTTTCTTCCAAACTTGACAGAGGCTCTCCCAAAATACTGATGTGCTGGAGCCTATTCCATCTACTTCCTGGGGCATATTGCCCAGTTGCAATTGATAAACCGTTCATACTAAATGGCAAGCACGTCTCGAAACTCATTGGATGGTGGAGATTGGTGAGCACCAGCTGGTGGCTGGTGAATGCCACAGGTTCCATGCAAACATGAACGTAAGATATGTTCCAGTGAATACCGTGTAACACCATGGTGGGATACTGTGTAATACTGTGCTAGAATGTTAAACAATGGAAAATCCAGAATGGAATTCAGATATTGTTGTTATGGTGGAATTTTGTGTGACACAACAAGAAATGGAAACCTTGGCTTAGCCATCTGGATTAGGATTATGATACACAAACTTCTTCAAAAAGAAAATTTCAAATGGATGTGCTCTGTACTGAATGGAGGGATGCTTCTTGAGGCGAAATAGTCATTGCTGGGCAACCTCTGGAGCAGCTGCTACACACCAGTGGCTTGAGTAGAGCTGTGGTGCTCAGTTTGACTAACATCACCTTCCCTAGCTCGTTGTGGAATGTAAATGTGTCTCACATAGTCAAATAGTATCACAGCCAACAGCTCAGATGATACATTAGGAAATGTCTGCATCCAAAGGCCTCAAATATGTTATACTTATTAGCAACGGATAGACTGTTACTCACAACAGAGATGACACATTCTGTTGCAGACAGGCACAATGGAAAGACTGTCACACATTGAGCTTTCAGCCAAAGCCTTCTTTAGAAATTAAACACCTATTCTTCTCTCTCTCTCTCTCTCTCTCTCTCTCTCTCTCTCTCTCTCTCTCTCTCTATCTATCACACACACACACACACACACAAAAGCAAGCACACCTCATGCACGTGATTGCTATCTCTGGCTGCTGCAGCCAGAAGCTGGAGGTAGCAGCCATAAGTGTGTGGAGTGTACTTGCTTGTGTGAATGTGTGTTTTCCTTTTGAAGAAGGATGTGACAAAAGCTCAATGTGAACAGTCCTTTTGTTGTGCCTGTCTGCAACTGAATGTGCCATCTTTATGGGAAGTAGCTATCTTATCTTTTTTGTAATATTGTTGATATTCAAACCTGCTCTTTAAGTCGTCGTTTTTCATGTTCCAAACTAATCAGCAGTAGTAGGTAGTTATAGAATACACTCTGCTTTCCAGAACTGAATTATTATCATAAAGGGGATAGAAGGCATCTTTGAGTAGTCCTCCCCGTATTACATTTTGAAAATGCTGGGTACATTGAAATACATAATGATAACCCACTGATTCAAATGGCAACAGCAAATTGGGTATTACAGCCACTAAGCACAAGATTTTTGAAGGATATCCCATGTAATGTCAAAAACACACCAAAGTTATTTACAATAATTTCTGTAAAAAATGTGGGAAACCCATATGTGAGGGGTAAGCTAAACCATCTGTCTGTTGCATTACATGCTTGAATAATCATTCAGTGTGGAGTAGAGAAGCAGAAGATTCAGGGTATCAAAATTACAAAATTAATATCGGAAGCAGATGGGGGGGGGGGGGGCTATGTAAGGCTCAGTAACCACCAACATAATCTTCACCTCTGCTTCCAAATTTAATTCAGCAACACTGACAGTTTCTCCCAGAACTATTACTAAAGCCAGGTCACTCCAGAGTTACCAAAAAAAAGCCCAATCAATGTGTCCTTGGCCTAGAAATAAACTATCTTTCTGAGGAAGAAGTTTCTAAAAAGAAGAAGAAGGAAGAAGTGGTGTGCTGTGCCAAAGAGGAAAGGTTGTATGGTTGTATGCCATCTGATAGCAGAAGATTGGTGTTATCAGCCCCCCCCCCCCCCCCCCCCCCCCCCGTGCCATCCATACAACCCTCCCCCCCCCCCCCCCACACACACATACATACAGTGAGAGAGAGAGAGAGGGAGAGAGGGGGGGGGATTGGTTTTGGTGGCTTGCTACATTGCCCCAACACTCACTGCAGCCCAGCTGGAATGAGGGGTTGTGTTGTGTTTTGTTTGAAAGGTGTGAAAGTAAGTTGGGGATGAGGAAGGAGAGGGTGGGGTGGACAGAAGGGTGGTTGGTGGTTGGGAGGAAGAGGCATTACAGAAACTCATTATATACAGTTCAATACTTCTCATAAAACATCAGAAACTGTAAAAATAGTTTACTCAAACAATGAAGTACGAGGGCATTTCGAAAAGTAAAGATACAATGGCTCGCATTCCTGAAATAGAACATTTATTTAGAAAACGTCAGTTACATCTTATTAACTGGATTATTTGTTATTTTTCGACATAATCACCTCCGTTATCAAAACATTTGTTAAGTCGGTGCACAAGCTTTTGTATCCCACAGCCTGTTGTCGGAACCACATTTCAACTTCATCTTTGATCTCTTCATCGTCGTGGAATGATTTTCCACCAAGATGTGACTTCAGGTAATGGAAGACATGGAAGTCGGTGGGTGCAAGGTCCGGGCTGTATGGCGGATGGTCCAATACGCCCCATTTGAATTGTTTGAGTAGTGCTTTGGTTACAAGCGCTGTGTGAGGCCAAGCGTTGTCATGAACCAGGCGGACTCCACTTGTCAGCATTCCTCTGCGTTTGTTTTGAATTGCCCTTCGAAGACGTTTAAAGTGTGGCAATATGCAGCAGCATTAATTGTCGTTTCAGGAGGCATAAATTCCAATAGAAGAATGCCTTGTCTGTCCCAAAAACCAGAAGCCATGATTTTCTTTGCTGAAATCGACGTTTTGCATTTCTTGACTTTTGGTGAATTCGAATGGCACCATTGCATTGATTGTTGCTTGGATTCAGGTGTATGGTGATAAACCCATGTCTCATCACCCGTCACAATGTGATCAAGGAACTCATCACCTGCTTCAGCATAGCATGTGAGGAAGTCGAGTGCAAAGCCCATCCTTTTCTTTTTGTGTTCTTCTGTTAATAATTTTGGAACCCAGCGCGCATACAATTTCCTGTACCCTAACTTGACAGTCACAATGTCATAAAGAGTTGTCATTGACACGTCCGGTATGATCTGTTGCAATTCGTCCAATGTGAGATGTCTGTTCGCACAAATTGCATCCTATGTTCTCTGAAGAAGGGCATCAGAGATCACAGATGGCCGACCTGTTCTTTGTTCATCGTGAACATCGGTCCTACCTTCAGAGAAATGACGACACCATTTCGTTACATTTTGTCGATTCAAAATGGCTCTGAGCACTATGGGACTTAACATCTGTGGTCATCAGTCCCCTTGTCGATTCATAATGTTCCCATAAACAAAAACAATTTCTTTGTGAATAACGTATGCCAGAGCGCACTTCGCATTTGGTGGGATTCTGAATCGGCGCAGTCATTTTAAACGCGACCTACTCTGACCAGAAGCAACGTTCAACTGCCGAACGACTGCGAGAAGAAAGCTAACGGTTCAAGGTTAACACCAGTGTTGCCAACTTGCTCGCCAAAACTCTTCTGTTCCTATGGTGTACGGTGTATCTTTACTTTCCGAAATACCCTCATACAAGAAGTGGAAAATGTTACATTGTAGGGACTAAAGACAGGTCAGTCAGAAAACCCACATGACTTGAAATAAAGAAGCACCTGAATTCAGCTACACATATGGCAGACATGACCAATTCTACAAATAATTTAAAATTAAGTAGCTAGCTTATTGTGCAGTTTTTTAATCAGTAACAAACTATAAACTGATTTTTTGAATGAGGTCAACTTTCGGGGATAGTATTTTCAGAAGCTAGAATTATGTTATAAGAATTATATCTGTGGACAAGAAGTGTACTACATGCTTGGATATGCAAATGAGTGGTATATCAACACATCTTCACACAGTATGAGGCTCATTGAGCAAGTAATGCAGCACTTTTTTTAAAAAAGCTTTATTCAGGACACCAATGCGTCATATTATTCCTCACTTTTTTGGTTACAAAACCCTATTTTTTAACACAATCTCCATTCAATGCGACGGCCTTACACCATCTTACTGGAAGGCCTTTATGCCCATATGGTGCCACTCTACTGGCCTACATGAGAACCAATGTCTTGCTGCATCAATAATCTCCCCATCATCCATGTACTGATTCCCACAGGGTGCATACTTCATTGGGCCATGGTAGGTGTGAGATCAGAGCTGTAGGGTAGATGAAGAATAACAGTCCAGTGAAGTTTTGTAAGCTCCCCTCAGATGCGCAGACTTGTGTAAGTCCTTGCATTGTTGTGGAGAAGGAGAAGTTTGCTTGCATTTTTGTGGCAACAAAGATCTGAAGTCCAACATTGCAGGAGTCACAGCTATGTACGGCCAACAGGCACGCGGGAGATCAGACAGGTCTGCACCTATGAGTAGAGATGCTCTGGTTTTCTACCAAGAGAAACTCAGTGACAGCTCTCTGCTTGGAATGTATCCCTGTTACAGGTGCCATTTTAAAGACTACATATAGCACTGCCACCTAGCAGAATTCATGAAACTATAGACACTGAAATGGAAATGTTCCATGATGTCCGACACAAATTCTGCACTTTTTTTCAATTGCAAGAAGCTGGAAAAAAATGTGTTACATTACTTATTGAATGCCCCTCATGAATCGGAGTAATGCCATCTTTATTCTGTAAGTAAAGAAAAATTATGCTCTGGGTTTCTCATGCAGAGATTGCATTTGAATTGTGTTTGTTTGATAGAAAATCATGTTATGGCTTATGTAAGATGGAGAAACATCTACCGGCACTTGTGCATTTAGACAGCGACAGGATTGTAGCTTATCAACTCTGCATTTTATCATTCTGTAATATTATTGCTCATTGGTCAGAACCCCATGACAGAATATGGAATTGATGGGTTCAGGAGGACCATACTCAATGCTATGCAGCATTTCTGTGGCCTCATATTACTGCACATTGTTGAGTCAGTTCTGCAAAATCATACAGCCTTGAGTCAGGAAAACATGGGCCCTTACAGACCATGTAATGATATCTTAAACACCATGATATATCAGCATGATGACAAGTCTTGCAGCTTCCATTGACACAGCAACAGAAGCAGCAAGAAGCATGCTGGCAGTGGTGCACCCAGTGACAGCACGGGACACAAAAATGTCACCATGTCATCAGTCCCAGTGCTCCATACAGTGTGACAAGGGATGTACGTGTATGGGGAGGCTCTGAGGAGAACAAACAGTACCAAACTGCATTTGTCATCATCATATGGGCCCAGCACCTCGCGTTGGTGTATGGTGCCATTGGGTACACAACTCGATCGCCTCTGGTTTACATAGCTAGTAATTTTGACAGCAGCTGTCATGTTTCTGACATATTGATCCTTTCACTGCTACAGACATGCTTTTTGCATTCCATGCTGAGGCAGCTTTTGTTATGGCTGTATTGCTTGCCAAATCCTGGTAACAGTGCTGAGAGATGGTGTTCTGGCCAATATGAAATACTTACCATCCAATTTTTTGGAAACTATTTAGCGGAAAAATTTGAGTTTCACATAGCTTACAGTCTGATACCTTTAATCAAGAAAGAATTGAATTTCTCTTATTTGTCTGTCACACTTACTATGCTGCATCAAATTAAGTAAACATTGCACAAAATTTTAAAGATTTTGCATTACATAAACTTTGTATATGGTTAATTTTAGCTCATACATTGCAGTGAATGGTCTGTAGATAAGATATTGAAATTTCATTTAAAATTGAGAGAAGAAGAATGCTTCATTTCATTCTTGAGTTATTGGGCTTTACATCCAAAGGACAGTCACATGTGACGCATCCATTCATATCCTTGCGCATCGTGAATCGTGTGGTCATAAACATCTTCGTATCTCATAAATGACTCAAGATATAGAAGCAAGGGTTTTTGCAAATGACCACACTTAATAAAATACATACGTTGTATGATAAATACTCGAAACTTTTTTATTCACTGAGATATGGAACTAACTTGCTTGCAGCTGTGAGAGGTCAGTGGCTTGGGACACTTCCAGATGCCTGTAGCACTGAAAGGAAATCCAAGCAGTGTGCTTATACAAGTCCACAACACCTGGGGAATGGCATAGCAGGACGTGTATACACACCTGCAGCAGTAAAAGGGTCAAGGCTGCTGATTGTGCCCTATCTTTGAGGTCTCTGTGATGTTATCTTCCAACAATATAAGGCAAGAATGCATGTTGTTCATGCTGTATTGATCTACATCTATACAGGAGCTGTTTGACTGTTGCCTTCACCACCATATTCCCAAGATATTTCACAAATTGAAAACATCTGCTCACAGATTCTCAAGAGACCATCACATCTCCATTTGCCAATCACTACTGTTGGTGAATTTGGGCATGGTGTTGAAGCACCATGGAATTACATATCCATATCTGAATGTCATTTTGACTCAATGTCCCGCCAGATAAAAGCGATTACTGCTGCAATAGTCGGGTGTTCTATGATTTAAATTTCACATCCTGTTTTCCCTCAGATCAACTCCACAAAGGTAAATCATTTTGTTTTAACTGAGGAAACTCTTCTTATCAGGCATATGATGATGACCACTCTCTGTACTGTGGGCATGAATATGCCTGTGTCACATTAAGACAAGGGTTGAGTAAACTTTCAGTTGACTCTGTGCTGATAATGAGAAGAGTGATGATACAAATGGCTTAAAAAGATTAGCGCTTTTTGCCCTGTTAGTGGCTGTGAGTAATTTAAAAATTTCTAAGTACACCATAAATTCTTGTGCTTCTACCACTATTGTTTATGAAACATGGCTGAATGGTTGCAGAACAGTTAGCAGATGACAAGATATTTGACATCCATGCCTCATCTAAACAGGTGGCTATCAGAGGATAGCATGCTTTATGTAGTGAAGTAAGCATCAACCTGGGATCCAAGTGAGACCAGACCACCATGTAGCAGAAAGATTCAAGTGTTTTGAGGTTCATTGAAGATTTCTGCAAATGGGAAATGGAAGAAGACAACTTGTGTGTTTGTGCTAACACTCAGACTTGCTCAATTCAGATTGAAATGAGTACTGTAGCATTGTGAACCACTACATTACGTTCTTCCTTTTAAGCAGGACCATTTGACCCATTACATCAAACTAATGATCATGTCATTATATGTCATCTTCCACAGAATGCTTGCTTGACCACTAGTACCACACAATGTTTGCATGTTGATGGTAGCAGGTCATTTATTTGAGGATTCATGGTCTCTATGGGCAGTACAGAAAGTTCCAGAAAAACTGTTATGATTTCCGAGATTGACCTCGTTTAACATACAAGCACTCTTCCAGCTACCCAGCCTCTTTGACAATTCAGTTCCTGCACTCTAGAAGAAGTTCAATAGACAACATGTCTGAGCACCAAAACGTGTCTTCTGACATCAGCATAGTTGATGACTACTTCTCAGCTGATGATGGTGTCTTTCTCATTGGAATGTGACAAAACCACTTCCTTATATGGCTCCATAAACTTTCCCAGTGTAATAATTGATTTATTGATATGAGGTCTCCAACCAGAACATATCATCATCTGGGCACATTATTTTGGCGGTCCACCTGGCCGCCACCTTCAGGAGAGTAGGCCGTTGCACTATCTTGCCGGAACTGAGATCAAACACTCCGTTGCCACTCATCTATACACCGACTGTGGGTCCACCATGTGTGTGCGAGCATAACTGCCCTCTAGTGACAGGCACAACAGTGCGCTGCTGAAGAAAGCTCGCAGAAATGATAAATCGATATCAAACACTGTTGACAGTTTTTGAAGACCGAAACAAGGACTGTTGTTTCTTAATATCAAACAGAACAAGGTTCCATCTCTTACTTAAAGGATACCCGTTATCTCTATTTATAATATTGTCAGATAGCCAGATTGCAATGGCTTCTTTTTCTTCACAGCTCCAATATCCCGACATTGGGACAACACTTGTGCCTCATTGTACAACATATTATGTTGTTTAGTACAACAATGTTCTGCCACTGCAAATTTTTCTGGCTGAAATAAACACATGTGGTGATAATGCTCCATGCAGCGATCCAGGACTGCATGAATCGTTTGTCCAGTATATAGACTCCCGCAATGCCTGGGACGCTTGCAGACCCCGGGTTTTATCAAACCCAAATCTTCCTTCACTGAGCCCAGCAGAGCTCTGGTGTTAGCTGACAGATGGAATACACTTTTAATCTCTAATTTCTTTAAAATTCTTCCTATTTTTGAGGATATGATCCCCACAAAAGCTAGGAATGCCACCAATTTGTTTGTATCTGCTGTTGGTTCTCACAAAGGTCCAACCTGTAGAGCACGACATGTCAGATTGTCAGTATAACCATTCTGAACACAGCTTTTACATGATTGTGTTTTTGTGTCAACTATCTGCATCTGATATGACATAAGCTCTTTTTACCTATGTACGTAGAACCCCGTTTTATTGGTATTACAACTTGATGTGTTAAGATATCAGTATGTATGCATGGGCTTACGATAAACACTATGTCCTAATGTCCCATCATCCCTTCTGTAGACCAAGTCATTTTAAAAATGGAAGTTTTCCATCATTTTCAACTTCCATGGTTAATGTTGGGCTGCAGACATTTAAATGATCTAGGAAATGATCCAGAACATTCCTCACATGTGGCCATGCCATAAACGTATCGTCAATGTATCTCCAGAAGCAAGTTTGTTTCAAGAACACCATCTTCAGTGCCATGTCCTCAAAATCTTCCATAAACAAATTGGCAACTATGGGGGAAAGTATTCGTCATTAAATAAAAAATACGTTGACTTCAGCACATGGGGACAAAGCTTAGTTGTTTCTTCATCCAATTTTTCACCAATTAACTGCAAAGAATCTCCAAGAGGAACTCTGGTAAACAGACACAACATCAAAACTAACGATAGAATCTTAGGGACTGAGACACAAAGATTTCGAACACTGAATAAAAATCAGAGAATTGGAAATATGATGTTCGCATTTCTTCCAGCAGACAAGGGAAGCACAATGGTTCTTCTCTCATGGGATAATTATGTGGGTAAAATGGATCTTTTACTTGCAGACTCGGCATACCAAAGATTGCAGAACGATCTGTCTGAACATATAAAATGCAAGTTGCTTTCACTTTTGAAGAAGAGTTCATTATCTGACAATGTTGTTAAAAAAACTTAGATCTGGTGCTGCAGTCCCACCGAGATTATACGGTTTGCCTAAGGTACACAAGCAAGGTGTTCCTCTTCGGCCTATTGTTTGCAGTTTGGGTGCTCCTACTTACAAGGTAGCCAAGTATTTACCGTCCTTTCTCAGTTCCCATGTCGGAAAATGTGAATATCGTATTTCCAGTTCTCTAGTTTTTATTCAGTGTGTGAAGTCTTTGTGTCTCAGTCCCATGGATCCGCTCATTAGTTTTGATGTTGTGTCTCTACCAGAGTTCCTCTTGAAGAGTCTTTGCAGTTAATTGGCGAAAAATTGGATGAAGAAACAACTAAGCTTTGTTGCCATGTTTTAACATCGACATATTTCTTTTAATGACAAATACTTTGAACAAACTGACAGAGTCGCCAATTTGTTTATGGAAGATTTTGAGGATACGGCACTGAAGACGGCATTCATAAAACCAAGCTGTTTCTGGAGATACATTACCGATCCGTTTGTGGTATGCCCACATAGGAGGGATGCTCTGGATTGTTTCCTAGATCATTTTAATTGTCTGCACCCCAAAATTAAGTTCACAGTGGAGGTTGAAAACCATGTAAAACTTCCGTTTTTAGATGTCTTTGTCTAGAGGA
The DNA here is from genome assembly GCF_021461395.2 of Schistocerca americana. NCBI lineage: Eukaryota > Metazoa > Arthropoda > Insecta > Orthoptera > Acrididae > Schistocerca > Schistocerca americana. Next base: position 548,915,683 of record NC_060122.1, on the reverse strand, counting down.
TGGATGATGGGACATTAGGACATAGTGTTTATTGGAAGCCCACGCATATGGACCGATATCTTCGTACATCAATTTGTCATCCATTGTACCAACACAATGGGGTTTTATGTTCATTGGTAAAAAGAGCTTATGCCATATCAGATGCAGATAATTTGACACACGAACTGGATCATCTAAAAGCTGTGTTCAAGCAGAATGTTATACTGACATCAGATCTGTCATGCTCTACAGATTGGACCTTTGGGGGAACTAACGGAAGATACAAACAAATTGGTGGCATTCCTATATTTTGCGAGGATCATATCTTCAAATATAGGAAGAATTTTAAAGAAATTAGATATTAAAAGTGTATTCCGTCCACCGACTAAGACCAGAGCTCTGCTGGGCTCAGTGAAGGATGATTTGGGTTTGAGAAAACCTAGGGTCTACAAGATTCCCTGGCATTGCGGGAAAGTCTATGTTGGACAAATGATTCACACAGTCCAAAATCGCTGCATGGAGCATCATCGTCACATGCATTTATTTCAGCCAGAAAAATCTGAGTGTTGAAACATTGTCTTACTGAAGGACATAAAATGTTGTTTGATGAGACACAAGTGGTTGCTCCTGTATCGCAATATTGGGATTGTGTAGTGAAAGAAGCCATTGAAATCTGGGTATCTGACAATATTATAAACAGAGATAAGGAGTATCCTTTAAGTAAGAGTTGGAGTCCTGTTCTGTTTGACATTAAGAAACAACAGTTCTTGTTTCAGTCTTCAAAAACTGTCAATAGTGTTTGGTATCGATTTATCATTTCCGTGAGCTTTCACCACCGATGCACTGTTGTGCCTGTCACTAAAGGGCAGTTATGTGCGCACACGTGCATTGGACCCACAGTCGGTGTATAAAGGAGCAGGTGCGGTGTGTTTGATTTCAGTCCCTGTGAGAGTGCGATGGTATACTCACCTGAAGATGAGGGCCAGGTGGACCGCCGAATTGTTGTGTACAGATGACGATATGTTCTGGCTGGAGACCTGATATCAGTACAAGCACTTCCTTATAGTCTTCTAGATTTCTTGACAGTACTGTGGACATCTGATGCTGCTATTTATCTACACAGTGAATCACAACTGTCTCATGTACTAAAGCACGCTATTGGATGGATGGCCAGAATATTATGGCTGATAGTTCTGGGAAACTGCTGTAGGTGATATGGAATTTGCTCTATTTCATTAACTAAGAACTATTTTATTTTAAAGAGATCTACAGAAGATTATGATTAGTCTGAGAGCTAATTCTGCTACTGTTTCCATATGAACACCTGCTTGTATTTTGTCAGAACCAACACAGTTTTAAATTTCTGTATTTGACACTGGTTTCCAACACAACTTGCATTAATATCTGTACTACTCAACTTGTTAGTGTATAGTGTTTGGGTGCCAAAGGATTCCATGAGTTTCATTGTGAGCTTTCATTTTGCTGGTGTCCATGTGGTTGAAACTGTTCCAATAAGCAAAGTTACCATGAGCATTAGGAAATGTATCACTGATAGCTGGATTCGGAGATGATCACAGCGATAGAAAATCCTGTCAATCTGGTCAGACTTACGTTAAGATATCTTCTGAATCAGTTATGTGATTAATGTAAAAAAGAATGAATAAAAGAAATGATCAGGAGAAATGCACATTTGACGAGATCTGAAATTATCATGTGTGTGTTGTGTTGCTGTCTTCAGTCCAGAGACTGGTTTGATGCAGCTCTCCATGCTATTCTATCCTGTGCAAGCTTCTTCATCTCCAAGTAACTAATGCAACCTATATCATTCTGTATCTCCTTAGTTATTCATCTCTTGGTCTCCCTCTATGATTTTTACCCTCCACACTGCCCTCCAATACTAAACTGGTGATCCCTTGATGCTTCAGAACGTGTCCTACCAAGCGAGCCCTTCTTCTAGTTAAGTTGTGCCACTCATTAGTTACATGATCTACCCATCTAATCTTCAGCATTCTTCTGTAGCACCACACTTCAAAGGCTTCTATTCTCTTTTTGTCTGAACTATTATTCGTCCATGTTTCACTTCCATACATGGCCACACTCCATACAAATACTTCTGTGTGTCTCTTGTATGCACAGTATATGGACTGGTGCTGACTGCATAGCAGTTCTTTTTTGGCTGGTTTTATGCCTTCTATGTTAATAGGTATAATCATTAACTGTGGCCCTGAAAAGGGCTCAGGTATATATGTTTCTGTTGTGAAAGGATGAGCAGTCAGATTATTTTGATCATATTCTGAAGTTGCCCAGGTTACACGCGATTACTTTTATCATTCCGATCGCAGATCATTGCAATCTTCTTGGAGGCTTGTTTCATGTGCAAGTTGTGACATGCGCCGACCAAAAATAGAACAAATGCTTCTCGCCATCGAAAGACCACATTTTAAATACAGAAGTGCTATTTTGTTCATCCAGATACCCAGATCTTATCCACAGAATTCATGGAGGAAAAGAACTATGAAATTCTTATTTTAGAAATAGTTAATTGCACCATTACATTACTTAATAAATCACCTGGTGCTGAATTCACTGTTAACAAACCATCCAATTTTCAAAATAAACATGTGCAGACTGTGATCGGTGATTTCATCATCCATAGTACCATTTGGGGCTATGATCATGAAGATGAGAATGGGACAGCAGTACAAGTGTGGGCAGAAGCAAGTCACCTGACTTTAATCCATCATGCTAAACTGCCTGGATCTTTTAACAGTGGCAGTTGGAAGTGAGTTTACAATTCTGACCTAAGTTTTGGTTGTACCAGTATCAGTCAACAATGTGTAAAATCTGTCTGCTCCTCGATACCAAACTCGCAGCATAGACCAATAATGTGTCAATTATTTGCTGCCATAAGACCATAGAAGGTATCTTTCCAGAGAAGGTTTAATTTTAAGATGGCTGATTGATTATGATTTGTGGAATTGCTGGACATTGAAGTATCTTATATAGAACCAATACGTGAATGCTATGACACCTTCACGGCAGCTGAAAAGAGATGTTCGAGAATGTCTATTCCTTGCGGCTGTCGAATATCTTATAGCCCCGGGCTTACTTCACACCAAGCCACCCCAATCTTATTTCCTGTATAAGGGAGGCAAAAAGGGATAAGTGGATAAAAACTATAGAAAACTTGGATCTGAAAAGAGACAGCCATAAAGCTTGGAGACTTCTGAGACACCTAAACAATTATCTGACTAAGACCATTACACATCATAATATCACTGCCAATCGAATAGCACATCAATTACTGATGAACGGGAAGCCAACACACAAATCACAAAAACAGAAATTGCAAAGAGAAGAGCAAGAGGAGAATAATGACCTTACATCCTCATTCAGCCTGGAAGAACTACAGAAGCCTATCAAACAAAGTAAAACAAAGGTAAATCAGCTGGCTTGGATGATATACGAACTGAGCAAATCGAACACGTCGACTTAAATAAAAAGAAATGGATTCTTCAACTTTTGAATAACTGTGTAAGCAGAAACCAAATTCCAAAGATATGGTGGAAGAGTCGAGTGATTGCTTTGCTGAAACCTGGCACAGACGGAAATGATCGAAAGAATTTTAGACCAGTCGCACTGTCATCTTTACAAATTGCTGGAAAGACTGATTTTGAATCGCCTATCACCTGCAATTGACCCCTCACTTATACCTCAGCAATCTGGATTTCGTCCAGGTGAAAGCTGTACTGGACAGTTCTTAAACCTCACACAGTTTATAGAATATGGCTTTGAAGCTCGGAAGGTGACAGGAGTGGCATTTGTCGGCTATCAGAGGCATATGATACGGTCAATCACCGGGTACTACTAGTCAAGGTCTACAATCTGACCAAAGATTTTGGACTAACAAGACTCATCGCCTCCCTTCTGCAGAATCGCAGGCTCTTCATTGACTTTCAAGGACAGCATAGCCGATGGAGATTACAGAAGAATGACCTTCTGCAAGGAAGTGTTTTGGCTCCAATTCTGTTCCATGTATATACAAAACGACCAACCTATAGACCCCAATGCCAGGAGCTTCTTATATGCTGACGACTTCACTCTAGCCACCCAAAGCACAGATTTTGAATCAGTGGCAAGCAACCTCATGAATGCCCTTGAAGATCTGTTCAGATACTGCAACACAAACCAGCTTAAACCAAACTCTTCAAAGACCCAAGTGTTGAGAAAAAAGGAAGCCATATGCAAGTCGAAAATAGTATGGTTGGGGGTTGAACTGGAACACTACGAGACTCCAAAATATCTAGGAGTGACACTTACTAGATCTCTCACTTTCAAAAAGCACTGCATGAAATGCAAGTCAAAAGTCTCCACCAGGAACAATCTCCTATGGAATCTGTCCAAATCACAGTATGGTAGTCAACCTGAAACAAGCTGAACATCTGCAATGGCACTATGCTATTCTGTGTCAGAGTATGCCTGTCATATTTGGTATAATTCAATCATGTGAAACAGGTGGATGTAGCTGTCAATGAAACCTGCAGAATTGTAACAGGTCACTTGAAACCCACTCCAGTTGAATGGCTTTACCACCTCACAGGAATAGCACCACCACCTGTTCAAAGGGAGATAGCTGCAAACAAGGAAAGTAAGGTAGTGGAACAGGAAACTAATCATCCTCTGTATGGGCATGAACCGCATCTGCAACAACTGAAGTCAAGAAGAGTTTCCTTAGGACATCAAAGGAACTTATAAACACTGCTGAAAAAGCTAGGTTACAACTATGGAGGGCTACAACCTATCTTCCCCCTGGTTGTAAAAGAGTTGTTGAAGCTTTACCTGCAGGCCATGGTGGGGAATGGACAACTTGGAAGTCCTTGAATAGAACCTGGCAAAATGGGGATATACTGATCCAAATAATATTTGGTGTGACTGTGAAGAAGAACAGACAGTCTGGTACATGCTTCCTTGTCGATTGTGTCCAGCCTCCTGTACAGAAGATGACCTTCAACAAGCAACAGAAAATGCACTGGAAGTTGCCAAGTTTTGGTAAAAAATAATTTAATCATAACTGTGTAAAATGTATGTACATGTACCTGTATGTTTCTGACATGAGAGTAATAATAATACTACAAATACTTTCAGAAAAGACTTCCTGGCACTGAAATCTATACTTGATATTAACAAATGTCTTACTTGATATTAACAAATTTCTCTTCTTCAGGAATGCTTACCTTGCCATGTCCAGTCTACGCTTTATATCCTCTCTACTTGAGCCATCATCAGTTATTTTGCTTGCCATATAGCAAAACTCATTTACTACTTTAATTGTCTCATTTCCTAGTCTAATTCCCTCAGCATCACCTGATTTAATTTGACTACATTCCATTATCCTCATTTTGCTTTTGTTGATGTTCGTCTTATAAGCTCCTTTCAAGACACTGTCCATTCCGTTCAGTTGCTCTTCCAGGTCCTTTGCTGTCTCTTACAGAATTACAGTGTCATTGGCAAACGTCAAAGTTTTTATTTCTTCTCCATGGTTTTTAATTCCTACTCCAAATTTTTCTTTTGTTTCCTTTACTGCTTGCTCAATATACAGATTGAATAACATTGGGGATAGGCTAAAATCCTGTCTCACTCCCTTCCCTGCCACTGCTTAGCTCTCATGCTCCTCGACTGTTATAACTGCCATCTGGTTTCTGTAAAAATTATAAATAGCCTTTCGCTCCCTGTATTTGACCCCTACCACCTTCAGAATTTGAAAGAGAGTATTCCAGTCAACATTGTCAAAAGCTTTATCTAAGTCTGCAAGTGCTAGAAATGTAGGTTTGCTTTCCTTAATCTATCTTCTAAGATAATTCGTTGGGTAGGCTTAGTGGATATGAAGAGTAAATGGGTGAAATGGAGAAGATTACTTGTGGGAAGTGGAGCTCAATAGCAGCGAAATAATTTTATGTTCTTGCAACTGCTTTTCCTGACTATCTTCCTACCTTCTGGTAAATTCTGCCTTGATTTATTTCATATAATTCTATCCTATTAACCAGTCAGTATTTGATATTACAGTTTTTCTTCTCCTTGTAAGGTTTTACCAACCTGTATGTTAATTTAAGATGAATGTGAATAGAATATAAATATTAAACGTACATCCAGTTTATCTCATAACTACTAATGTTAATCATTGCATGAATTGATTAATATTTTAAACAAACAATTCAAAATGGAATGTTAGTAATATTTTAGTCTTCAAAGAGGAACAACTGGAGTAGGACTGAGGGTACAAAATATTAGAAAATCTTGTTAGATGTGTAACTTTTTGGAATTCTCGACCAAAATAAATAAGATGCACACAAAGAAGCAAAAGACATAATTATCCTCATGCAGTACTTCCCATTACCTTGTTAACAAACAATATCCTGTTGATTGTTTGTTTACCACAACCAACTTCACATAAAGAGATTTCTTTACTTCCCTCATTGTGTCTTCAAAACACAAATTAAATATCAGTGATGGCAGCAAGCAACATTATGTTACACTTCACTGATTTTGACCTCACTGACTTCTCCAGAGACTTTTTTTAAACAAAGTGAATGGATAGTTCTTCTGTCCTTGCAGTTTAAGTGCAAAAAATTATTTGTTACATTTTATCAAAACCTCCTTCAGATCTATGTGTGCAATGTATGATTTCTAATTTTTCTTAAATATAGCTCGTTATTGAACACAGTGCTAAAATTACTTCTAAGTGATACTGATTTTCCTGAAAATGACCAGAACTTCTTGTAAACTACTTTCAGTTTTACATTTTTCAATAACATACTCTTGTGAATAGTTTTGACTGATATGTAGAGTGGACATAGGTGACGACTTTCCAGGTAGAATAATGGAGACCACAAATACCAATAATCTGCACTTTATTGGAAGATGGAAGCACATGAAAACACATGCATTTATAAGTCATCAGTTATGAACTGAGGCAAATATTGTCACTGCAGCAGAGCTGTAGCACTCACCAAAGAATCTCCTTGCTGGATTCCACGACTGCTGCTAGGTCATCACAGATGTGATACTTGACAGATCGTGCTATAATTTTCAAATCTGTGTGCTCTTGCTTTCTTTGAAAGTGCAATAATTATATTCTTTTTCAAGATGCCATGGAACTTTCCAAGTTACATATGTTTTGTTGTTGTAGTATGCTGAAAATGGCCTTTAGGATAGAATAATGACTAAGTTGTGATTGTGCATGCTCTCCTAGTTTGTAATGTTTTACATCTACATATGCACACATAGTACACAAACCACTGTATGGTGCATGACAGAAGGTACCACTACTAGTCATTTCCTTTCCTGTTCTACTTGTACAAATAGAGCGAGGGAAGAATGATTGTCTATGCGCCTCCGTATGAGCCCCAATTTTTTGTATATTCGTTCTTACACAAAATGCCTGTTGGCAGTAGTAGAATTGTTCTGCATTCATCTTCAGAAGCTAGTTCTGTAAATTTTCTCAATAGTGTTTCTTGAAAAGAACATTGTCTTCCCTTCAGGGATTCTCATTTTGGCATTTATCCGGTAATAAATATGCAATCAGTCTTTTTTTTACGATTTTTTTCAACCATGAACATGTTTTCGAGCCATTGCAGGCTCATCTTCAGATGGAGGAGTTACAGGAACATTATGTTGTGGACCAAGTGTAGCTAGATGCAGTGCTGGTGCTGCTGGCGAAAATGATGGAAATTTAGTAATAGGTGACGAAACATTTACGAATCTGAAACTTTTTTATTGTATCTGAACTCATAATCTGTTCAAGAATTCTGCAGCAAACAAATGTCAAGGATATTGGCCTGTGGTCGGCAGGCAATGCATGATTGTGTCCAAGATTTGCAGTCTTTCTGGACATTTGGACAGATGAAGTAGTCTGTGAGAAGCTTCATTACTGGACAAATCCCAGTATGTGAAAGCCCAAGTAATTTATTGAAAATAGTTCGTCTCATGGTGTCTGATACCAGTAGATAAAGGCAGTTTTGGGAGACATCACATAGTACTTGTTTTGAAGAGCCAAGGATGTTGCGATGTTTGATGTGCAGTCACTCTGTGTTGCCGTCTAGGAATTTACATAATGTACATGCTCTAGCTATGCTGTTGCAAGTTTGTCAAAATCAGTATCTATTGAGATCGAGTTCATCTGTGAAAGGAAGCCAGCCATGACTGTGTCCACACCATGTAGACATGGAACATTGATTGTGAATTGTGCAGTGTAAGTATAAATGGACGAAATACCATAGGCAACAGTCTTTTGCAGAGTTTCAAATAGAATCCAGTGATGGGTGATAATTCATATAGACTGTCAAAGATGTGCCCTCATGTCATCTTTGAAGTATTGTATTGCTTTCGACAATGCCAACAGTTCTCTGTCATAGGCCAATCACTTATGCTGTGAGTCGGTCAGTTTTTTTGGAAAAGAAATGCTGTAGCTGTTGTGTGCATGCTACTGACTGTTGAAGAACAGCACCAGTCACAAAGTTGCTCATGTGCATGGTGACCATCAGCTGGGTAGTGGATGAGCTAGGGTCTTAGCCTGAGAGAGACAGTTTGTAATTTTTTCAAATGCTTGTCGGATCTGTGGGGTCCAGTGAATAGTCTTTTTGCCTGAGATGTGTTTGCTTGTAAACGCATCTGTACGAGGTACCTGGATGGTGGCAGCATTAGGCAGGTATCTACAATAATTAATTATCAAGCTGAAAAATCAGTACAAGTTGTGAAAGGCCTGTGAGTGCAGCATGTGATGTTTAGCTTGTTAAGGTGCAGACCAAACGCAGTCATGGCAAACCAAATGACCAAAGAAGGCAACCTGAGACTGGCTCATCTGACACTTGTCATAGTTGATCGTGACACCAAGTTTGTGTAAAGTATCGAAAACTGGTTTGGTGTGGTCTTGTTCCTTTTGGAAGCAGAGAAAACTAAAATGTCATACAAGTAGGTGTAGCAGAAGGGAAATTTGAAAAGAGCATTGTCTATGAATCTTTGCCAGGTTTGGCTTGCATTTTTAAGTCATTATGTCGTATAAAGAAATTCATACAGTCGTAAAGGGATTATGATTGCAGTCTTTGGAACATCCTCTGGGTTCATAGGAATCTACAGACATGCTTTCTTACAATTCAGCTCACTGAACACTGGGGTGCTTGTCAGATAATGTGCAAAATCTGAATGTTAGGGATAGGCTAAGTGTCTGGTATCATATGGGAATTATAAGGACTGATAACCACCGTATAGGCTATAGGTGCCATCCTTCTTAGGTACAAGATGAATGGGCAAGACCCAAAGACTATCAGACTGTCTAATAATCCCAGTTTGTAATAACCTCTTTGTAAAGAACTTAACCACAGTAAGTCTGTTCAGAGGTAGCCTACACACTTAGGGTGGGCCTAGGGTGGTGTTTGTTTTATGAACTATACTCTTGTTGATAGCACACATGGATGATGGGAGATGGGAAACATATATGGGAGGTGCACGGGCACTAGAGGAGCAACGCACTTGACTAACCTGTACAGGTGCTGATGAAACTGTTACAGTTGGCTATGGTGGTGTGTGTGTGTTTGTTGCCGTATGTCCTGCATCTGTTGATTCATTTGTGAGGGGGAAAAATTAAATGATCAAGCTGTTCCAAGTATATATATGTCAGCAGTTAGCACAAATTTTATCGGAAGTGGCGTGCTTTTCTTCACATTGGTGAAATGTTTCCTTCAGTACGTCGAATTATTGCTGGGTGGTACATTGTAATTCCGCTGATGATAACAGGCAGTCTTTTGATATCTATTGACTGTGTTTGTACATATCAACAGCACTAACAGTTTGCGAGAAGAGGTACATAGTCATTGGTTACATGGGGGATGATACAGCACTGATAATTCCATTCACAGAACGTCTGCTTCTGTGACGTAGAAGAGGTCCACAAGCCAAATCAGGACTGAGGCAAGATGTCTTAGAACTTCAGACCCCAGTACTGGTTTGTGACATCAGCAATGAAAAATTTCCAAGAGTACATGTCTTCTAAGTCGAAGTGAAAGCTTCAAGACATGTTTCCATACACTGCAGTGGATGAATGATTCACTGCAAGGCACTGGTTGTAGGTACATGGAATAACACTCACCTCATATCCCATGTCAACGAGAAAATATTGGTGGCAAGTGTGACCCAGGATGTAGAGTCTGTCACAAGAAGATGGTGTGCAGTGAGATTGGCTCACATGTCAAGGTAGTAGGCGTCTTGAATTGGGGCAACAATTGTTCTTCCCATTTAGGTAGTCTCAGGATGCCTTTCAGTTGTGAGTAATAGTGCCAGAACAACCAAGGAGCCAACAGAGGCGTGTTTGTGTCTTTTTGTCAGGGAGCTGATTGCTGTTGCCAACCAATTGCCTGTTTGTTTTGGCTGGCCGATGGTCACTGCCTGGGTGGGTGGGAGTGACGTCATCCTCAGCAGCATCTGTGTGTGCTCAGAATTGTTCAGCTGCCTATTGCTGCATGTCAAGGCATGCTTCCCAATTGAGGCAGGACTGGTTGTTGTTGTTCAGTGAATTAAGACATTGTTGATGTTGTAACAGGGCTTGAAGTATGTCTGCCAAACTTCATTTCTTCTCTTGTGGCTCAATCTCTTTCAAGATAAGTGCTCATTCTCACCTGGGGAGGTAACTTCACAACCCACACTGTCTTTGCTATGTCATATTTGTTGGTAGCTGGAGGTGACAAAATAACATCACTAATGAGATTTGCATACTTACCAAGATGGCACAGTAATGTGACGAACATGGAGCTGATGTCAGAAACGCCATGACTGCCACATAGTTGTTTTGGCTGGAAAGAAAGTGTTTGTGCATGGCCCAACTGAGTTGACTCCATTTGGCAACGTGAATAAATTTGGCAGAACCGAATGTGACACAGTAGGTGCAACACATCGAGTGACATTCGATGTGTGTCCATGACAGTTTGTTGAAAGATGTCTCATTTGTTTATCGAAGAGTGGCATTCATAGCCAAAGTCACCCAGAAGGTCGGTAACTCCAACATATTGCTCAGGTACGTAGAGGTCACAGTTCATATCACCAGCACTGCACAAGAAAATATCAGTTTCACATTTAAGCAGAGGCAAAAATTGTCACTGTTGCTGCCGAGCACTTAACTCAACACCGTGTAAGTCACTGCCTTGTAATTGCTTAACTTCAGCACTAAGGTTGTGTGATGACTCCATTGTTTCTGCAAGCAAGATGAGTCAAAGAACATAAAATAGTTTATAGCTCTTAGTGTTGTTTGACGCGGGGTCACCAATGTAGATTTTCAAATCTATGTGCTTTTACTTTCTTTGGAAGTGCAATAATTATACTCTTTTTCGAGATGTAATGGATCTTCCCCAGTGACACATATTTTGTTCGTGAGCTTGTATAATTCTTGCTCTGTTGTGTGGTATGATACCTGTGGAAATACACTGATATTTCATCAATATCTGGGCAGTCTTGCCTTGTGTGTTTGTGCAAAACTTTTTGAAATACAGAAAAAGAGTATGGGATTTCCCTTTCATCTTCATGCCCCATGTCCTTATTTTCAGTTGGCCAAATTTTTTTGTGGCAGGTTTAATATTTCTCCAAGTATTGTTTCCATTTATTCACCTTATTTTCAGCTTCCATTTCCCAACTATATTTTTCGTCTCTAGTCACTATACTCCACAAAGTGATTGTTTAGCATATTTGTACAGAATCACATTACCCTTTTTCAATTATGCATCGTATTTTGTGAAATCATTTCTCCATTCAGTCTTTTTTAGCTTCTCTACATTTCTAGTTAATATCGTTTGTCAGTGACATAAAAAAAAAGGTTGAAAGTGAATGGCACCAGTATACATTTTTTCATTTCTTTACTGCAAACAATATTTCATGCATTATCCAAGGGCATTTTCTGTCTTTTTCAATCGTAATCCTTTTCTACTGCATTTCATCATATTTTCCTGAAATGTGCTCTTTAGTTTTCATTTCTTTTAGCTTGTCTAGGTTCCAACATTTCAGTCAATTTCTCTGTAACTTCTTGAATTTTAACAAGCGTTTCATAAATACTAGTGTGTCAGTGATATTTTTTCACGCACTTGCGCTACATGACGTCAGAGCGCACAAGGTGTTTTTTTGGTGATGTTGTTTTTTAAGTTTGCTATAATGTTATGTAGTTTCTTAACGTTGTTGGATTCTTCTGGTCAAGTAATTTTGGCAAGACTGAAACTAATAAAGAGTTTCCTTCATTATACACTACACTCATTCTATTTATGTGATGTAGGTCCATGCCTACATAATTGATGATCTCTGACTAAGGATTTTCAGGCTTTTAATTGATTGATGTAAGTCTGTGGCAGTTCTAAACAGTTGGAACAATGAACAACAATGGCAAATGATAACTGTCTGATAATGGAATAAATCTGCAGACTTCAGAACGAAATAGAAATGTTGCAACTGCATCTTTCAGAAGATACGAACTTTGAGTGTATGCTGAACAAAAGAAATGATATTGATTCAACAATGCCAACACAGTGCAGTAAGGCAACATTGTCAGAAATGTTGACCACACCACAGCAAGAAACAGCTGTGGATCTACCCACTGGTGTCAGCAATTCACACACTCAGTGGTTGCAATTATGAACATTTTCATTCATGCCTTTCCAGCCACATACGAGGTTTGCAATAAGAGAAAATGTATTTCAACAACAGAGAGTGACCTAAACCACCAGACCTCGGCATCGATGTCAGATGTGATGGTGAGCTCACCTACAGAAGGAGCATATTGCAGACTGAAGGAAGTTCTAATTTCTTGGTGCATGAAGGCAGTAGACATCAGCATCAAGCAGGTACTGTACCAAGAGAAGCAGGGAGGTAGGACCCTGTCAGAATACTGGTGACATTTACGCAGCCTGGTAGGGTGTTCGGCAGTCCCTAAAAGGTTACTGTTACAAATGGCAATAACTTCCAGCAGAAGTAAGGACTGTCCTAGCCATATACAAGGAGAGATAAGCTGACAAGCTACTACATGCTGTGGACAGAATCTATGAGATGCGTAAGCCAGCTGCAACGTTACAATGATGTCGACAGATTCCACATATGATTACCACCATGATCAGCAAATTGAAACCGGAGCCATAACTATAAACAGTGCCACAGTCACACCATGACATGCAACAAACATTTCAAATGAGGTTAGAGATTTGAAAGCTATTCTAGAGGACCTGAGAACACAACTTTGCAGGCAACAGCGTGACAAGTTAACATTAATCAGGTGTGAAAATGAGCTAGGCGTGAAACACGAAGCCAGGAAGAGGATGTACATAAAGTATGTTGCTACAGTAAATATTTTGAGATGCACGTCACCATGTTTCTACTCAAAGAGCCGAGGTACATGCAGTAACAGTGCAATGTTTTTGTGTCAGCAACAGCAGTCATCACCGCATACATCTCCTTTTATTTTGAAGAAGTTGTATGTATTAGAAAAGCATACAGCCATTAGGTTTTTGGTTGATACTGGGTCAGACATCAGCTCGCTTCCTGACAGCCATGCACCATGCAACGAACAAGACATATAGTCATGTGTGAAAGTAGTGAATAACACTGTGTTTAACACATATGGGCATAAAGTATGCAAGATTGATGTGGGTTTCTTCAAACAGTTTACATGGTCTTTTGTGATAACTGATATATTGGACCATTGATTGGGCACTGTTTTTCTAGCTCATTTCACATTGACAGTCGACTTACAGCGAGAACATTTATTAAATTTGACAGACAACAGTACTGTATCAGGTACTAAAAGAGGTACGATGCCTGAGAAGCTTCAGGCGATTGGCAACTCTGTATCTGAGGAGCTACATAACGAAGAGAAAAGTCAAACTTCTGGATAACCAGGCAATATTAACAATGGATAATCAACCAGAAAGGCTCACTGAAAAGAAGTTAAACATAGTACGGTACTTTATATTCATACCATGCTGAGGCAGTCAGTTTCATGACTAGCACAGAGAGTTGCACCAGAGAGGCTGGCAGAAAAAAGGTGATATTTAAATAAATGTTAGTTGGGAGTAATTTGCCAGCCAGATAGCCAGTGATCTTTGTCCCTACACTTGGTATGGAAAGACGAACAGATAATGGAGGCTGTAAGGGGTTCACCAGGCACTAAACTTGAGGATCATCCCACATAGGTATCCAGTACCCAAAATAAAGGACTTCACATGTTCTCCGGTCAGTGCGAAAATTTTTAACATTCTCTACTGCAAGAAAGCTTACAACAAGATACTAGTAGCTCCAAGAGGCATTCTGAAGACAGTAATGACTATGCCATTCAAGTTATCCAAGTTTTCCTTTGTGCCTTTTGGCCTTCAATAATGCAGTACCAACTTGGCAGCATTTTATTGTCAAAGTGATAAAGGCATTGGCATTTTATTTTGCTTATCTTGATGACATTTTGATGTTCACACTGGATACTCAAACACATGAACACTGTCTGTGTCAAGTCTGCAGGTGACTCTTTGATCATGGAGTGGTGTTAAACGAAAATAAGTGCATCATGCACAAGAACCAAGTCGCTTCCCTTGGACATACTGTGTTGTCAGAAGGTACATTGCCTCTGCCAGAGACGATCATGGCAATACAGTCTCTGCCAAAACTGGTGAACTATCAAGAGCTGAGACAATATATGGGAGTAATAATTTTTTTTTCAAATCATCTGCCAGCAATGGCTGATGTGCAAGAACAACACATTGGTGCACTCAAGGGACATGATGCCAAGGGTCAGTGACTGATTAGGTGGACACCAGAAATGAACAAAGCATTTAGTGATCTACAAGCAAGCCTCAGCCAGGCAGTGATCCTCACTCAAACCAGTACAATATGCACAGCTAGCTATTGTTGTAGACGTGAGTCAGTCAGCAATTGGGGCAGCGCAGAAAGGGCAGTGGTAGCCACGCAGTTTTCCTCCAGGAAATTACAGGTATCAAAGCAAAAATGGAGCACATATGACTACGAATTGTTGGCAATCTATGAAGCAATTAGATACTTCTGCCTGCAAACAGAAAATAGATGAGTGACCGTGTTTACAGACCACAGACCAATAACATGTGGCTCTAAAAACACTAGTGATAAGTTCTCCCCGAGACAGTTCCATTATATTGAGTTCATAAGCCACTTTACGACATATTATGTAGAAGAAGTGCAGAGAATTTGATGGCTGACTATTTTTCACATATTTGTGAGAGTTCAGAGATTATAGACTATGATAAGCACAGACTGTGGATTCAGAACTGCAGCAAGTGTTAAATGACCCTTCTACAAGTCTGAAATTTGAACAAATTGTGGTGCCTAACTCTTAGCTGAAACTGTGGTGTGACATTTCTTAAAGCAAGCCAGGACCATTCATTACGGAGATGTTCTGAAAGACTGCATTTGGCAGTGTCCACAGCCAATTGCACCCAGGAGTTAGTGCTACAATCAAGTTGCTGACAGAGCGCTTTGTGTGGCCTGCTATGAAGAGATGTGCACCTTCGGGTATGTTCCTGCATTCCTTGTCAGCAAAGTAAAGTGGGCTGAAATGTACTCTTCCACAGCCAGAGAGTTACAGGTATTTATTTACAGCCATAGATAGGTGTACAAGGTGGGCAGAGGCAACTCAAACAGGCAGTATATCAGTCAGTTCTACAGCGAGGATGTTTCTATATATGTGGATTGCATGACTCAGATGCCCCCTCCATGTTTTGACTGATCAAGGATGTCAGTTTGAGTCGATACTGTTCCTAGAGCTGGCCAAAATGTGCCGTTTCCATTGCCACCACATGACTAGCCATCACCCAGCCAGTAATGGTTCGGTGGAACAGTGGCACAGAACTCTGGAAGGAGATTGATGTGTCATCAAATGAGATGGATAGAAGTGTTACCATTAGTATTGTCAGGCCTGCGAACACCTTACAAACTCAGCATTGGTGTGTTTGTGGCTGAGATAGTTTATGGTGAACCGCTACAGTTTGCAACAGACTATTTAGTACCAAATTCACTGCCAAACCCACCGGACATCACTGCATGAATATACATTGTCCACTGCCTTCCCATGATGGCACCCATAAGGTGTTTGTGCACAAAGACTTACACAATTGCTCTCACATAATGTTATGAACAGACTCAGCCAAGTCATCCTTACAACCACTGGATACCAGCCCTTTTAAAGTGCTGGTTACGTCACCTCCACAAACCACAGCTCCCGAGAGATCCAACGCACACAAGAGACGACCATCAGATTAAATTAAAGTATCAAGACAGCCCATGGGCCCTGCACTTGGGGGGGGGGGGGGGGGGACACAGGAGCTGTGTGGGGCTGTGATATTTTCTTGTGCATTTGTGCAATGTGATGTCAGAGTGCATGAGATGTTTCTTTGGTGGATGTTGTTTTTTATCTTTGCCATCATGTTATGTAATTTTTAGTGTTGGCTAATTCTTCTTGTTGTTAAATAATTTTGACTAGATTGGGCCAGATGAAGAGATTTGTTCATTCATTATATGCTATGCATATTTTATGTATGTTTGTAGGTTCATGTCTACATTAGGTTATTTTCGCTGTAGTCGTCAACACCTGGATAATGCCTTCAGTTCTTAGCTGCATTACATAATCTCTATTTCACCAAAATATAGGCAGTCTGATCTTTTTTAGATCCCCTGGCATCTTCATACATGTATCCTTATTGATGCAAATTTAGACAGTGTGTTCTCAGTGATTAAACTGTGACCAACACAAAATTATTTTGATTTTTCTCCTCTCTTGTTTTGCCAAAACTAAAAGCTCCCATTTGTTTCTGTTCTATTCGTTCACCAATGAGTACATTCTAGTCTAATTGAAGTCCCACTTGACATATTTTATGATTTCAGTAATATTATCACTATCTTCTTCGCGTTCACTGTCATTGTCATTTGTGATGTCATAGATATGCATGCTTTGTTTGATCACAATATGTACTAGATATCTGTTCAATTTCATCATCAGTGTTCTTTCTGTTTGTAACAAATAAAACTTTACTGTCTATTTTCTGATTCATTACTTTTTTTTACTCCTTCTATACAATTAAATGAACCAAAAACCACCTTCTTCTGGTCACCACATCTCACTGATTTCTTTTTCTACCTTCAGATTTTCTGGTTTTTTGCTCAGCCTTAGAGTTATCACATTTCACATTTCACATAATCGCAATAATCACCATTCTCTTTTTGTCAGATAACTCCTCCTGAGTGGTTCCTGCCTGGAGATGTGAATCGTGGACAATTTTAACTTCAGAATATTTCATCAAGAAGGAACCCAGCAAGTCATTTTTGCCAGAGAACTTGGGTAAAATATTGTAAAATCACTTAAATAAGCAGGCCTATCATCAGGAAGCTGGAACTAACATGGATTAGACTTGACTGTATCCAACAATGTAACTTCTATTGTAAAACAATGGCAATAATAATAATAATAATAATAATAATAGAAATAATAAAAGTAAGATGCTTGTGGTAGTTTTCAAGTCATATCATGATGGATTACCTTCCACAGAGTTGAAAGCTATGGTTTCCCGAAATTTTTGTAAAAGGATTTTGAATAAGCGTGTGTTCAAACAAAAATATAAAACATGTGGCCTGCTCTGGTCTTAAGCAACTTAACAGCCATACATTATGACTGCTCTGTCATCAGTATGTTGGTAATCTCTGGTAATCAAAACAATAGCTACTCTGAATGTCTTCTGCAACTCCATGATGGGTGAGTGGAGTTACATAGCACAGATCATCTAATGCCTGCACATTCTGATAACAAAATGACCTTGTACAGTATTGGGATTAACAAACCAACATCTAACTTGGAGAAATGATGACTGTTTTGATGCTTTGCAGTTGAGATACTCTTGTTTGAAATTGTGCTGCCAAGGCAAATAATGAGATACAAAGCCTTGGAACTTGATAGTCACATTATGAGGATCTTAGGGTACTTGAAATAAAGAAATTATCATGATTTATCTGCAGTATGGGCGTGACATGGTGATCACCGATTACATTTAAAATGCCTTAATCTAGTGATGTGTCCCTCAAAATGAGTCACTTAATCTCAAGTGGTCGGGACCTTGATGTATATATTACCACCTAATGTGTCATAGCTTTTGTAACATATTTAACAATTGTGTTATGATGTTATGATTAATGCTCTATACATTTGAGGAATGCATACTTTTGTACAGTTCTTATTGGTTTATAATTTATACTTACAAAACTGGTTGTAGAGCTGGTGCTCTCACTTACATCAGTGTACAAATGATTGTCTCATTCCTCTCACTGCATGATAACATAAGGTTCCATTTTATTTAATTATCTTCCTTAAAATGTGAAAGTATGATGCGTATCATTTTGATGTACAAAGAGTGAGGTTCAGAAAGTTTGTCATACTCATGATTACTTCAGTTGTCAAATATAGCACCAAACTTTTTGTTATGTAGAGAGCATCCAACAAAAGTTTATTTTCTTGTCTTGCAGAGGCAGCCCGTGTGAAGAACTTCTGTGCAGTTTGTCAATCTGAAGCAAGTGATGAAGAAAAACTGGTACAGCTGGGAAAGCTCATGAGAGAGAGCCATCAAAGTCTGCAACATTTGTTTGAGTGCAGTCATCCTTTGCTGGACGAAGTTGTTCTCTTGGGAGAAAATGTGACACTGGGGTCTCGACTAACAGGAGCTGGGTATGTAGCCATATAGGTATAGTTTATAAAGTGCTAAGCTCCTACAGTCTTTCATACTTGTTTTCATATTTGTTTTACAGATGGGGTGGCTGTACTGTTGCTTTAACAACACAAGATTCATACAAAAAATACATAGAGAAATTGAAAACCAGTTTCTATGCCAAACACAGTGAAATACAAAATATTGATACACTTGTATTTGCAACAGAACCAAGTGAAGGTGCTGAAGTTTATGTAGTTGCTTAAAAAGAGGGGATAGAAATTATCGATAGCATTCCTGTTTAATTCTGGAATGATCACTACGCTTACCTTAATCAAAGGAAATAATATGGCTTTAAATGATACGCATATATATTTTCATAAAGTACTCTATGCACTGAAGTAACTGCTATTATGAGCCGTGCCATTAGATAAAATGCTCTTATTTATGAAAATCATGTATACTTCTATGTGATGGCAGTAAAACAAATTTGAAACACTTTCAGGTTAGAGTATAGCTGAGGTAGTAGAAAAAAAGAAAAGGTAATTTTTCTTCTCAGTGTCTGTTCCACAGTGTATACTGCGAACCTTCTTAAAAAAAAATCAAACTTGTGTCGAGCTTTCCACTATATTTTTACTGTGTATGAGATATGCAGAAAGGTTTCCCTCTAAGGTCATCAATAAGTTACGTGTGTTTCCACTGAGTGAAGAAAGAGTGATTGATGATGCACTGGACTCACATTTAGGAGGAGTGGTGATCAAACCCTTATGTGGACATCCAGGTTTAGACTTGTCATGATTTCTCTGAATTACTTGAGGACAATGTCACAGTAGTTCCTCTGAAAAGGCCACTGCTGATTTGGCATCCAGTCCTTGCTCACTCTGAGCTTGTGCTCTGAGGACATCATCAATGAAACCAGTCTCTAAACCTCCTTTTAAAACCTTAGAGCAAGTTATGTTTGCATGAACTTTGCATGATCTTTAAATTTTGACATTGTGTCCACTCTGTTTTACTTTGAAGTTTTTGTTATTTACTGGCTTTATCATGTTAAATATAAATTATTTTAACACTTTAGGAGTAACGAAGACCACTCACTGAATAGCAGAAGTGGTGAGTTGCCCACAGACAAAAGAAAACAAAAATTTGCCAGCTTTTGGAATAAATCCCTTTTGAGCTAGAGTACAAACACACACACACACACACACACACACACACACACACACACACACACACACACACACACACACGCGCACGCATGCGTGCGTGCGCACACAGGCATGCAAACCTGTGTCCATCCATTGTATGAGCTGTGTTCAGGCAGCACATCTCCTTTACTCCTGAAGTATTTGCATGGTGCCAGGACTTTCCTCACAGTGATTATTTTAAGCAGTTTGAGTACAGAGGTTTTGCCTTTCGTGAATACATGAATTACCAGATTTTCTGTGCAGACTTATTTACTGAACCCATTTGCCACCATATCATCACTCTGAAGATTAATTTCCTCAACATTATGTTCATGGTTCAGTGCTTCATTTGGTACTTGAATGCTCTATGTAAAGTAACACAACACTCCTATGTTGCACTACTTCTAATTTTTGACAAAATAATTTAATTGGACAGATAAAAATCTACTCACCAAGCAGCAGCAGGGAAATGCACACGTGAAAGACGGTTAATTCTAATTTCTATTTTTTAATTTATTCTTACTGTTCCCTTTCTAATGACTGTTTCTGTTATTTGTTTTGCACAGTAATCTGCTGTTTTCCAATCTTTCTGGATATGTTTTTCTCAGTTGCAATCCTATGGTGGTTTTTGACATTCCATATACTTCACAAGTGTAGATAATCTCATCCTTTGTTGTAATATCTGTGTTCCTAATCTGATAATTATTCCTTAGTTTTGGTAAGGTGGTTTTAATTTTTTAAATTCATGTTACCATTGCTACCACTTTCGTGTCAGTAAATCACTGAGATACATAATGTTCCTCCCTTTTGTGTATGATTTGTATTATCAGAACATTAGATGCCTGCATGTATGAAAATGTAAATTTTCTTAGTGGTGTGTCCCTAGCAACAGCCAGATTGGATGTAGTATTCAAGTAGTAATACACATGTGAAATGTGGTGTACGTGAGGGGAGAGTTCTTGAGAAAACATAACAGAATAGAAAACTTACTTATAAACTGAATTGTAATTACAAGCATGAGTTTCAAGCTGATTTTTTCAGTTTGTAGGTGTGATAGAATCTACCTCTGTTAAAAAATCACAGCTAGTCTATGTTACGTCAGGGGAGTAATGATAAATATGAAGTCCCAAGTATAAAACACATGAAACTTTTAAGTTTGTTGGATAGACACAGCTATTATTAAACTGTGAATGTATGTAAATAGAGCTGGCAGATCATTTTAGTTGAAAACCAGGAAAATTGTGAGCCTGATTTGTGGTTTTGAGTGATATTTTGTTTTGAGATTGTTTGTGACACAATTTGTATCTCCATATGTAAACTATCTGGATTCAAATAAAGCATAATTATCATGTATTTGAATAGAATGGTACAAAAATAAGTTAAAATGTTGTAACGTATAATGGTACTCATTCAGTGTGTAAAAGAAATGTTATAGATAGAAAAATGTAAGTTCA
This sequence comes from Schistocerca americana, assembly GCF_021461395.2. Taxonomy (NCBI): domain Eukaryota; kingdom Metazoa; phylum Arthropoda; class Insecta; order Orthoptera; family Acrididae; genus Schistocerca; species Schistocerca americana. Next base: position 548,894,338 of record NC_060122.1, on the reverse strand, counting down.
TTGCATTAAATTCATTTCCTGTATGAAGATGTGATGCAAGAATATCTTGGCCTATGGTGAATTGAAAATTGTCTTGTTTTTGATCGTAATTAGGTTTATTAGATCACCAAATTTTTTTATACTAGTGTAATAATTGTTTGTCCTTCAGATGATGATGGTGGTGTTGTTGTTTGGGGGGTCTTCATTGCAAAGACTGATTCCTGTTACTCCCATTGTTTGTGACCCTGCCTCTGTAAATCATGCAATCTCATGAAGAAACGTTAAAACATAATTTGTAATTATCTGATTGGTGAGCAGTGTAGGTATCAATTATATATATTCTCTCTCTCTCTCTCTCTCTCTCTCTCTCTCTCTCTCTCTCTCTCTGTGTGTGTGTGTGTGTGTGTGTGTGTGTGTGTTTAAACTACCGTATGATTATACGTTACTAGTGAGCATTTTGTTTTACAATGGATGATGTTAATATTTCTTGAAAGATTTTTTTCTCTCTATGGATACAAGAATTTATTTTGCTTCATTTTGTAATTGTGTCAATGTTTTCAAGACCACATTGTGTTATCTTCTTTGTCAAAGATCCATATTTGCTTGGTGTTTGAATTGTCATTTCTGTGCGTTGGCAATAAGTCAGAGGGCTATTGAGGTGGTTTAAAATAATGATTATGACACTTATAAAGTTATCACACAATCCACATGTGTCTGAAACTTATGTGTGTTAAATCAGCCATCAAACAGTGGAAAATCCAGGATACCTGGAACCTACCTTCCTGTATAAAAGATACCAACCATTTCCTCCACTGACCCTCCACAGTTCCTGTCCTTTTACCACACCATCCTAAGCCAACCTACTCATGTGCCATCTAGACGAATCCTTCCTAAAAACCCAGAATCCTAAACCCCTCACCTGGTTTAGATTCATTGATGACATCTTTGCTATCTGGATCGAAGGTGACGACACCCTATAGGTGTATAGAAAGGCCACACATACTGATCATTATCTGCATAAAGATTCAAACCACCACCCTAGACAAAAAAGAGGTGTAATGAAAACCTTGGTAGACAGGGCGTAATAAATTTGTGAACCTGTTTATTTAAAAGATGAGATTGAACATCTACGGTCAACTTCCGTGAATAATGGCTATTCTAGCAAGGGTTTAGATCGAGCACTTCACTCAAGGCAGAGAATCAGGAGCAACGACGAACAACAGTCTCCCAAGGGCAAAGTTTTTCTTCTGTTCATTAGTAAGGTCACAGATCGCATTAGGAAAGTTTTAAGCAAGTATGGGGTGGAAACTATTTTCAGACCCACCAGGAAAATAAAAGAATATTTAAGATCGGAAAAAGATGCACGACACCCTTTGACTAGACCGGGGGTATATAAATTTCCTTGTAGTTGTGGACAGGTTTATATCGGTACCACAAAGAGAAATGTGAACACCCATCTTGTTGAACATAAGAGGAATTGGCGCCTGGGTCACGCAGATAAATCAGCTGTAGCGGAACATGTTAACCAGGAAGGTGATCATGAAATAAAATTCAGCGAGACGAGCATCATATCAAAAACCTTGCATTATTATGCACGCATGTATAGAGAGGCTATCGAGATTGATAAACAACATAATAATTTTAACAGGAAAGATGAAGGTGTTAAACTGGATAAAATTTGGATGTCGGCGTTGCAACGCAAGCGTGACGATCGATTACTTTCAATCGAGAGTGTTGGCATTACCAGAGACAATCTCATAGCCGACGCCATGTGATTGACAGTGGCACCCTCTGTACTGGCTATATAATGAGCACTACCTCGAGTTCTCTTCACAGTTTGCCGCTGGATGTCTCCGAGGATGTCTCCTGCAGTTGGAGACGAAATGTCAGGGGAGAGTTTTATACTTCGACCACGGCCTGTCAGCCCGGAAGTTTTAAGTGAAGATTCTCTGCCAGGGTTTCGACTACCTCTCGTCATGCCCTGAAATGAGAAATCTCCTGTCCACTATCCTCCCCACCCCTTCCACAGTGGTATTCCACCCTCCACTGAACCACAAAATATACTCGTCCTCCTTACACACAACCCCTGCTCCCAATCCTTTAATTCTTGGCTCATACCCCTGTAATAGACGTAGATGCAAGACATGTCTCATACATCCTCACACCACCACCTACCCCAGTCCGGTCACTAACATCACCTATCCCATGAAAGACAGGGATACCTGTGAAACCAGTCATGTGGTCTACAAACTAGGCTGTAACCACTGCGCTGTATTCTATGTAGGCATGACAACCAACAAGCTATCTGTTCACATGAATGGCCACCGACAAACTGTGGCCAAGAAACAAGTCGATCACACTGTTGCTGACCACACTGTCAAACATAATATCCATCATTTCAATGACTGCTTCACAGCCTGTGCCATATGGATTCTTCCCGCCAACACCAGCTTTTCTGAATTGTGTAGGTGGGAACTTTTCCTACAGTACATCCTACGTCCTGTAACCTTGCTGGTCTCAACTTTCGTTAGTCGCTGTCCTCAGCCATCCAGCCCCTTCCCAGTTTCCATTCCAGCACTACACAGCCGTCATTCCAACACCACACCCAGTCTTTTTATTTTTCTCCTTTTTCACTATCTCCCTCCCCTCTCCCCTCCCCACTTCTCCCCTGCCCTCCATCTAACCTGCAGCACTTGCTGTCCACCACTCCCACCATACTATCCCTCCTGCTCCCCACCCAGTTGCCACACCCATCATGCACTGGTGCTGCCGCTAGCAGTGTGATTTCAGTTGCCTGAGACTGCAGTCGTGTGTGTGTGTGTGTGTGTGTGTGTGTGTGTGTGTGTGTGTGTGTGTGTTTTGACAAAGGCCAATGGCCGAAAGCTTTAATTGTGAGAGGCTTTTTGTTGTGTGTATCGTGACTCAGCATCTCCGCTATATGTAAATTAGCCATCAGTATTAAATGGTCCAGTCACATTAACATGATGACTGCCTATGTTCAGTGTCAACATGCAATAAGCACTCACAGATGGCAGGTGGCAGCAGTAGCAGTGGAAGGTATAAAAAGCATGTCGGGGGAGGGGGAATAGCACAGTTGTTGTCATGATGCAGAAATGGAGCAATTCATCTGATGTCCAAAAGGACATGGTCATTGGCTTTCAGGCCAGGGTGGAAGCATTTCCGAAATGTTTGTAATCAGTTCATGTTCCACCATGCTTAAAGTATACTGTGTATAGCAGAGGTTGAAAATACTGCTTCAGTTGTAAGGTTCTTTTCAACCTCTGCTATAATGCTCAGTTGTTGATGTTCCTCTGACAGGATTGTTTGTGTACTGTGCATGGTGGAATGGTGCTATCCAGAATGAGCTTCCAAGGCAACTGCAGTGCACCATGGGCCATAGGTGACAGGGATGAATGATAGCTGTGGAGATTGGGATTGGGGCTTGCAATTGTTCCCCATGAACGAGGATTTCCCAGTAAGCGCGAGTCATAAGCTCGCGTTGATTTTGTCCCTGCCCTTTGTACACACCGCCCGTCACTACTACCGATTGAATGATTTAGTGAGGTGTTCGGACTGGTATGCGGCATCGACTCTGTCATTGCCGATGCTACCGGAAAGGTGACCAAACTTGATCATTTAGAGAAAGTAAAAGTCGTAACAAGGTTTCCATAGGTGAACCTGCGGAAGGATCATTCAAGGCATATAGGCAGTTATTTTTCCCTCGTTCTGTTTGGGAGTGGAACAGGGAGAGAAGATGCTAGTTGTGGTACAAAGTACCCTCCGCCACGCACCATATGGTGGGTTGTGGAGTATGTATGTAGATGTAGATGTAGATCTGTATGGTCAAATAGATATGCAGCTTTTGAGCAGCCAAATTCATAGTTGAACCGAGAGGCTACCAACAGTGTTTCCTCAATGGCCATTCAGCCAGTGCCTGGTTCATGCACTTGTGCTGACTGCTGTTCATTGGCAATGAAGGCTGCAATTTTCACGTCAGTATACAACTGGATGTCCACCGAGTGGTGACAGATGGCCTTTTCTGATGAATCAGGTTTTATGCTCCATTAGGCAGATGGCTGTTGGCGTGTACACCTACATCAATGTCTACGTCCTGTCTGGCGTCGGCAGCCAGAGACAGTGGTCATGTGTGTGTGTGAGTTGCATTTGTGTGTGAGTTGCATTTGTGTGTGAGTTGCATTTGTGTATGTGTGTGTGTGTGTGTGTGTGTGTGTGTGTGTGTGTGTGTGTGTGTGTCTGTGTACACGTTATCTAATTTGGAAGAAGGCCATTTTGGCCAAAAGCTAACTTGTTTGACAGTCTTTTCATTGTGTGCCTATCTTTGTCTCAGTATCTCTGATATATGGTGAGTAGCTATGTATCCTTTTCATAGTACTACCTACATGCAGTTTGTTTTTCTTCCCCACAATGACCTCTACCAGCAGGAAAGTGCAATGCATCACACAGTTCACATTGTTTACGTGGTTCGAAGAGCACCAGGATGAGTTTACTGTGCTCCCTTGACCACCAAACCCCCTGGATCTAAACACAATTGAGAATCTGTGGGATCCCCAACAATAAATGTAGTGCAGCTGCCCATGGCACTGGAGTCGGTATGGCTCCACATCAATGTTGGTACCTTTCAGAACCTCACTGACGCTCTTACTGCATGTCTCACAGTGGTTCATACTGCAGAAGATGGTTATTTGGGCTTTTGACAGATGGTCACATTAATGTAACTGGACAGTATGTAAGTATAGAACACAAACCTGAAGATTTTGCTTGAACATAATTTGTGCTTGTAGCACAAGCATTAAAAGTTTCCACCGGTTGGTTATTGGCTCATACGAACACATGCAGCCAACATGTTAATCTCTCTTTTTGTTTATGACTTTACGGTCACTGGCATTTGTTTGTATGATAGGTGCCTTCAAAAAATTGAAATTAAACAATGGAAAAGTCTAGGATGGAATGTAACAATATTTTGAAAAGTATAGTTGCTACTCACCATACAATGGAAATGCTGAGTCACAGATAGGTACAACAAAAGGACTGTTGGAAAGCAAGTCTTCTGCTTTTTCCACTTTTTGATGTCACCCATTGAATATTTGCATTTTATTACCATTGGATGGGTTCTTTCTATGTGAAGCCTCTTAATTTGCAACTATTGTATTTGCTCTCTGTCAGTAGCTTTTTTTTCTGTGAACAACACGCTCTTTAATCCACTCAGCAATTGACACAAGTGTTTTATTTGCATTCTGAACACCTGAAATTTTTACTCTTTCTTCAATTTTGATGCACGTTCCAGTGTTCAGGTGAATAAACGTCATGTTCATAGAGTGATTTTACAATGTCAGTAAAATTTACATTATTAGGTAGAAATCTACAACCAGTGGTTACAAATTGTTATTCAAAACTCTTTGCTTTTTTGCAAACATAACATCCTACCATAGCAATTATGAAATTCCAATATATTTGCCCCAAAGCTGTAGGAGTATCCACCACACTGTTATTCAGTTTTTCACTACAGTGCTCAGTTACTCAGGAGCCAGTTGGCCTGGTCTCCTTCATGCATTATAAACATTGTAGCCACATGACTCCCTGAGTCATGAATTCAACATTATACTCATGCAATTGCCTGCAGTAATAGGCCAAGTTATTAAAATACCAGGGCAATTTAATGTCTTTTTCCAATCTGAAACTGAAAGGAAGTTTTTACGGAGAAGTTTCATTATTTCTTATTTTTAGGCTTACACAGTTCATTAACTTTTTTCAGTGCTTCCCATTGCTCATTACTTGCAATCTGGCTATCAATTTTATATTTATCATACATTTTGGAGGCGCCTTTTTTGTATATGAAAAGACAGATTAAAATTCCAATAAAACACTGTCTGTAGGCCCATTTCTTAATGGGCTGCAGTTCCCATTCATAGCAAAAACCCTAATTGCAAATTATCTCAATTCCTGTGCTGAAAATACTCTCATATTTCACTACAAATTAATGCTTGAAATATACAAATATCTAATGCACTATTGTGTTTTTGCGTAGTTTTGTCATCTCCAGAAATACCATAAATGTGAAACTCTGAATTTGAGTCTGTCACCCTAAACCACTGATGGACATGTCCCAATATATGGATATACACTGGTGGGGAAAAAAAAATTGCAACACCAAAAAATGATTAATGTAGAATAATGAAATTTCGTGAATATGTTTGTCTAGGTAAAATATTTAAGCGATGAACATTGCAAGAGCACAGGTTAATGTACGTGCAAGATAAGCTGTCACAAATGTGAAGTGCTGGTACATTGATAACTGGTATAACTGCCAGAATGTTGAATGCAAGCATGCAATATGCATGCATGTGTGGTACAGGTACCAGATGTCAGTTTATGGGATGGAGTTCCATGGCTGTTGCACTTAGTTGGTCAATAAAGGGACAGTTAATGCTGATTTTGGGTGACACTGGAGTTGCCATCTGATGATGTCCCATATGTGCTCAATTGATGACAGATCTGGTGATCTAGCAGGCCAAGGCAACATGTCAACACACTGTCCACTATGTTGGGTTATGACAATGGCATGTGGGTGAGCATTATCCAACTGAAAAACAGCCTTTGGAATGCTGTTCATGAATGGCAGCACAACATGTCAAATCACCAGATTGGCATACAAATTTGCAGTCAGGCTGCATGAGATGACCATGACAGTGCTCCTGCTGTCATATGAAATTGCACCCAAGACCATAACTGCAGGTGTATAGTCAGTGTGTCTAGCACACAGACAGATTGGTTGCAGGCTCTCGATTGGCCTGGCACCAAGGCAGAACCAGCTTTCATCAGAAAACACAACAGACTTCCAGCTTGCCCTCTGATGAGGTCTCACTTGACACCACTTGAAGTAGCAAATAGCGGTGGTTTGTCCTTAGTGAGATGCATGCTACAGGGCATCTGGCTCGGAGCTGCCCTTGAAGTAACCAATTTGTTACAGTTTGTTGTGTCATGGTGGAGCCAACTGCTTCTCAGATTGCTGCTACAGGTGCTGCACAATGTGTCAGAGCCATACACCAAAGACAATGATCTTACCTCTTGCTAGCGCCATGTTGCCGTCCAGAACCTAGTCTTCTTGTGACTGTACATTCCCCTAACCACCACTGCCAACAATCATGTACATGGCTGCATTGCTGCCAAGTCTTTCTGCAGTATCACAGAAGGAACATCCAGCTTCTTGCAGCCCTAATACGTGACCTCATTCAAACTCCGTGTTGATGTTGATAATGGCATCTTTGTCACCTTAAAGGCATACTTGACTAACATTAACTCGCCATATCCATTCTCAAAGGTAAGTAATGCTCATGACTTAAAGTTTGTATTTAAAGCAAACCTGATTTGCATCATCTTGGTGGCACTGCTAGTGCCACTCTTATGCCGCTGGTGTGAAATTTGAATAGACATCGCCTCTCAGGTGTATCAACGTGCCTACCAAATTTCGTTTATGTCTCTAGAAGTCTTCATGTTGTTATGGCTTTTTTCCATAAGTGTATTGCTGAACAGAGAGACATCAGTTGTGCAAAGTATACAGATATGTTAACAGATGACAGGGAAATACAGACTCGAGGACCTGGTCTATTTATTCTGACATATTTGTCTCAACTACACTTTCCTGCCTGATGTGTTGGAGCAATTGGTTATAGACTTTTGTGCCAAAATATAAAATTCAATTTGGAACTCTAGATAAGGATATGTAGTCCCAGAGTGTATGCGTATTCCCCCCCCCCCCCCCCCCCCTTGTATTGTAACTGTGAATTGCACTGTTCATCATCAGCTCACTGTTCTTATAAACCACAAATACAATTGAGCTGCTCGGGGGAACAAAATGGTAAGCGCCAAAATCACAGTTTTGAGATACAGCATATCTAAAGTTTCAATTGATCTGCAAATCTGAATAATTTTTTTTGAAGAGTCCTTTTATTCTGTAGTGATTCTAACATCTATCTTCTACTATACAGACATAAATGAAACTCAGAACTGACTAAAACAAATGAAATATACAAAAATTATTACATTACCATACACCATTAACAACACATAGTGATAGAACATTACATATTAAATTTTACAGTAATTCTTCAACACTTTACTGAAACTGCAAAAATCATTCATCCGTCTCATTACTAATGTCTTTTTCATCCAAAACTGTTGGCTTTAGCGAAAGGATAAATCCATGGTTGACAGGAGGTATGTAATTTAGCAGCAACAGGACGTCAGCAACTTTCTTCTTTTCAATAAGCCTTGGCCCATTGTATTTAAGTCGAAGCATAGGAACTGGTCCTTGCCTTCCATGTTTCTTGAAGCTTATTTCATGCCAAATGTCATGACAAAATGTCTCGCTGATGAATAAAGATGATGGATATTCGGAGGTCACCTTCCACCTACACACTTTCCTTAGGTTGACATCTCGACCATCAACTGTCTTCTTGCTGAAGACAAACGCTTCTTTAGAGTATTGTATTTGATAGAAATCCTCTCTCTTCATAACATATACAAGCAATGGGTTCTTCTTAGCCGACTTCTTGATGATCTCGCACCACTGATCTGGACTGTACACACCTTGTACTTGTCGGCGAACGTAATTTTCAATTGTCGCGAAATCTCTATCGGACGGCAACATTGTGTGCCCGCTCACGGGGAAGTGGTGTTCAATCACACGAAATCTACCAGTTGAAATTAGATATTTCCAAAACAGTACCATGTTCCACTTCTTATTTTGGCCACAGCAGCACCTTTTCCGAGACAACCTCTTTGTCTGTTCCTGAATGTTTTCTGCAGGAGCGATACACTGTTCGTTGTTTTGGGAAATATGATCTGATTCGCTATTAACCTGTATAACAACGACACTACTATTACCGTTATCATTACTATTATTACATGTAACAATATAAATGAGAAATGTGCATTCACACACCTCTTAGCCAAAAAAATGTAGTCATTCTAAAATAACCTCAAAATTAACGTACTTCAGGAACATAATGGTATGTACATGCACTTACCATTATGTTCGTGAAACGTACTAAAGACAGTATATTTACAAAATAACATACCTTTGAGTCATCTGAATGTATTCTGGATCCCTCTCGAAGATATTAGTATCATTGGAAGTATATTTCTCGTCTTCTGCAATGTTCACTGTTGCCATAATCTCGGAGATGTTTTTATTTGCCGCCATTCTCTCTGTCACTTACCATTATGTTTCTGCAACAGACGGACAGTGGCGTTTACCATTAAGCTCGGCCCTGACATCTGTTGAGTGAATTTGGAACTACTAGTAAGTTTACTGCATTGTGCATCCCACAGGTGATGTCATTAGCCATCTACCGCAAAATACACGGCGATGGCGCTTATCATTGTGTTCCCCCGAGCAGCTCAATTATTAGACACGAAGTGTCTTGAGAGTGTAAAAATTTCTAGCTCCCTACATAATGTTGTTAGTGCATGCTTCTGTAGAATAAATACCTTTAATAAATAATTTTAAAATACCTTTTTGTCTCTAACCATATTGTCCCAGAAGATTATGCCATTGGACGGTACTGAATGAATGTAAGCAAAGTATAAATATGGTAGAATGTTAATACAGAAGGAGTAAAGGTCACAATTCACTGTAGAGTTCAGGCATTGAGTCATTAATAGGCACAGAAACTATATATATATATATATATATATATATATATATATATATATATATATATATATATATGGATGGATATGTGCGAGTGTATACCTGTCCTTTTTTCCCCCTAAGGTAAGTCTTTCCGCTCCCGGGATTGGAATGACTCCTTACCCTCTCCTTTAAAACCCACTTCCTTTCGTCTTCCCCTCTCCTTCCCTCTTTCCTGATGAGGCAACAATTTGTTGCGAAAGCTTGAATTTTGTGTGTATGTTTGTGTTTGTTTGTGTGTCTATCGACCTGCCAGCGTTTTTGTTCGGTAAGTCACCTCATCTTTGTTTTTATATATATATATATATATATATATATATATATATATATATATATATGTGTGTGTGGATGGATATGTGTGTGTGTACGAGCATATAACCGTCCTTTTTCCCCCTAAGGTAAGTCTTTCCGCTCCCGGGATTGGAATGACTCCTTACCCTCTCCCTTAAAACCCACATTCTTTCGTCTTTCCCTCTCCTTCCCTCTTTCCTGATGAGGCAACAGTTTGTTGCGAAAGCTTGAATTTTGTGTGTATGTTTGTGTGTCTTTCGACCTGCCAGCGCTTTCGTTTGGTAAGTCACATCATCTTTGTTTTTTGATAAATTTTTCCCACGTGGAATGTTTCCCATAGAGGGAAACATTCCACATGGCAAAAATATATCTAAAAACAAAGATGATGTGACTTACCAAACGAAAGCGCTGGCACGTCGATAGACACACAAACAAACACAAACATACACACAAAATTCAAGCTTTCGCAACCAACAGTTGCTTCGTCAGGAAAGAGGGAAGGATAGGGAAAGACGAAAGGATGTGGGTTTTAAAGGAGAGGGTAAGGAGTCGTTCCAATCCCGGGAGCGGAAAGACTTACCTTAGGGGGAAAAAAGGATGGGTATACACTCGCGCGCACACACACACATATCCATCCACACATATACAGACACAAGCAGACATATTAAAAGGCAAAGAGTTAGTGGGCTTGATATGGACAGTAATCAGCTATAATAAGGCACCCAGGATGTTTAGGTTTATGTACTTTGGGGAGCATGTAGAACAGACTGTTTCATCTGTGCCCTGTGATGCGCAGACACCAACAAGTGCGAACAATTTGTCCCTTCTGCAGGTGCAAGCTACCTGCCAAATGGCTCTATTGAACTGTGTTCACACCCAGTTCTGTGACTTGCATGAGCCATTTGCTCGGCCCTGTCTGCACCCACTCAGCTGAGGTATAGGCATAGGCTCCAGTACTGTTTGGACCTCTCAGTCGTTTGCTATGCCTTACTCCCTGCCCAGCTGTGTGTGTGTGTGTGTGTGTGTGAGAGAGAGAGAGAGAGAGAGGCATAGTTGGGGTGAACAATAGATGGATTTGGATTGTGGGGTAGGCTTAAGGATTTGTGTAGGGACTGAAGATTATGCTGGACTGAGGGAAGGGATCATTGTGGCAGAGTTTTTTTTAAGGTGGAAGGCAGTTGGCATAGCTTTCTGTTAGGTAATCACTCCAGTTTGTCGTGACAGTGAAGGTGCCTTTGTCACAAGGAGGTTGCTCTACTCGGGGTCTGCCATGAGGGTGTGAGCGGATGTTCTTTCCTCTGTTGAGAAGTTTGTGCTGCTTGGAAGGACAAGATGGACAAGATCAGGTTGGAAGTGAAGAATAACTGGAAGGTTACTCGGAATTGTGAAATATGCTAGCAATTCTGTATACATGTCAACATCCTCACAAACATTTATGATTTTTGATGCACAACCATACGGCATTTGCTTCGAAGTGCTTTCATATCACAATTATTGTCATGTAGAATTTGGAATTGACATAACACTTTCAAGAATTGGGTTGACAATGAGAAGTAATACCTCACAATGAAAGTACATTTCTTAAACATACAGGAAAGCACAGAAGGAGCTGAACTGTCTGCCTTGGCAGAGATGGCTCCTACTTCAATTTCAGTTTAATTTTTCAGTTTAAATTTATTGCTTGTAACATGTAATTTTACATGCATGTGCATTTTCAACTAAGTATAAAGTTTTCACAATTGCAATTTTTTAAATTTACATTATTTCTTATTACATCATAATTCATGATAAATTCAAGTAATAAGCCACTGCTTGACTCAGTTTTTTTAAAAAAGTATTCCCTGTCAATATCTTAACTTCACTTGGTAACAAATTATTAAAAACAACTCCTTTGACTTGTGGGCTTTTTGCTGTTAAAGTTAATCTTCTGTTAAACATATGAAATTTTTTTCTATGCCTTGTTTCATAGTTGTGAATATCCATATTTATTTTTGTGATCTTAGCATCTTCTTTCACTAGCATTATAGTTTCTAGTATATACATGGCATAAACTGTGAGAATATTGTACCTAATGAATAGGGGTTTGCAAGAAGTTCCTTATTTTACTTTTGCTATGATCCTCAAGTCTCACTTCTGCCATATGAAAACCCTTTTCATAGTAATTTGGCATGTCCCATCCCACAGTACTATTCCATAAGACAAGAAAGGATACACTAATTCATAATATACAGTACTTTGGGTTTCAGAATTGAGATAGGGTGATAATCCTCTTACATATAGACAGGGTGTTACTTTTTTACAGACATAATTAGCTTGCTGCTTCCATAAAAGTCTATCATCTATGCATAAACCGAAGAATTTACAATCTGTACAGGTTTTTGGTAGAATTTCATCAATCACAGTATTTTGTCTGTCTGGACCATTTGATTCAAAATGAATAATATTGGTTTTTCCTATATTTACTTTTAGGTTGTCTCTTTCAAAATGAGCTCTTGCCTTTTCTTATCAACTAGGCTGTATACATCATGATCAATTGCTTATTGTCAAGAGAACTCGAGACATCATTTACAAAGAATATGAATAGGACTGGACCTGAAATGGAGCCCTGAGGAACACCAAAATGTATAATTCTTATACTTTACTTTCTCCTCTCCAGTATTTCTCCATCGGAGTACATAATCTCCATGCACTGTTGTCTAACCCTTCAAATATGTTTCTACAAATTGCATGAGTTTTCCATTGACACCACTCTTTGCCATTTTTGATAAGAGCATGTCATGTACTCTATCAAAAGCCCTTGAGAGGTCCAGGAATATTCCTGCTTCTTGGGATTTTTCATTTATTTTTTCAAGTACTTGGTGGACAAATTGTACTGCTGCTGACATGGTACTTTGACCTCTTCTGGAACCATGCTGGAAATCACTTACTATGTCAGCATTCTGGTAATGTTCCAGGCTTTCTTAAAATATTATTTTCTCTATCAGTTTGCTGAAAGTTGAGATTAGGGCAATGGGTTTGTAGTTTTGTACATGCTTTATTCCCCCATTTTTGTGTGTTGGTTTCACTACGGACAGTTTCAACATGTCAGGGAACACACCGTCTTTGAGACCACAGTTTATTAGATGAAGTAGTGCTTTCATTAGTTCATGTTTGCATTTCTTCAATAGCTATGGAGAAATTTCATCTAATCCTGCTCATTTTTTGTTTCTGAGGTTATCAGTAAGCTGCAGAATGTTATATGTGCTTACTGTGGCTAGTGTACTGCAGTTCTGTTTGTTACTGGACTCAAATGAGTGGTGTATATCCTGTTTCATAGACACATTGTTTCCAACTGTATCTATGAAGTAATTATTAAAAATATTGCTGACTAGAAGAGGATCAGAGATATCTTCATTATTCACAGTTAATTGTACATTATTAATGGTTTGGTTGGCAGGAGAGCCAACACCGTGTTACTAGAGGAAGCCGAAAGGCACGCGTTTTAGCTCACGCAGGCTGGCGTGAGGTCTGGAACAGGACAAGGAAATTAGAATTTAGAAAAAACGGACGTAGCTGGTGGAATACTTAACTTTAATCCATTAACGGTGAACGTCGGCCGGCTGCGGTGGTCTCGCGGTTAAGGCGCTCAGTCTGGAACCGCGCGACTGCTACGGTCGCAGGTTCGAATCCTGCCTCGGGCATGGATGTGTGTGATGTCCTTGGGTTAGTTAGGTTTAAGTAGTTCTAAGTTCTAGGGGACTCATGACCATAGATGTTAAGTCCCATAGTGCTCAGAGCCATTTGAACCAGCCAGCCATTTGGTGAACCTCACTTTTGACTGTACATGATTCACAGTATCAATAGTAACTGGTAATGGCGCCTTGCTAGGTCGCAGCAAATGACGTAGCTGAAGGCTATGCTAACTATCGTCTCGGCAAATGAGAGCGTATTTTGCCAGTGAACCATTGCTAGCAAAGTCGGTTGTACAACTGGGGCGAGTGCTAGGAAGTCTCTCTAGACCTGCCGTGTGGCGGTGCTCGGTCTGCAATCACTGATAGTGGCAACACGCGGGTCCGATGTATACTAACGGACCGCGGCCGATTTAAAGGCTACCACCTAGCAAGTGTGGTGTCTGGCGGTCACACCACATTCCTCCCCCGCAAATCGGCATACGGTTGTGGCATAAGGCTTCCGCCCGCCGTGGGGAGGACCCCATGTTGACGTATGCGACGAGGTGGGGAGCCTAACAACAGGCGAGGCTGTGCCACCCACACCCTGCCATTCGGACCGCGGGGAGCTAGGAAACGCCTGAAAACCTGCTCCAGGGTGCATGCCAACATGCGGTGTATGCACCCGCAGAGAGACAGGAGGGGCCAAAAGTTTGTCCTCCATCGGGTCGGGGCACCCGACGGGCGAAGACGGCATATGGTCCGGAGCGGGCAAGAGTTCCATGTCGGAGGACATCTGGTCACGGGAAGTGATTAGCAGCGGGTGACCCAGGGAGGTGCCCAGCGGTTGCAGCGACGCATCCACTGTGGGCGTCGCCGGCGGGAGAACAGGCGGCGGCAGCGGTGGCGGCGGCACGTCGCCATGGGGCAAAATGGAAGGCAGTGTCGGTAACACCTGGGGCTGAGGCGAGCCAGTAGATGGGTCCCCAGGGTGCTGACCGGACGGCACCGACGCTGAAAGCAGACGGCGAGCGGCAGATCCCGTGTGACAACAGAGGTGCAGCTGGTTGAGATGCCGGCCCTCAAAACCAGATACATAGTGCGGCCGAGGCAGCGAAGAATGCGCCCTTCAAACCAACACCGTGAACCTAGGTAGGGGCGGTAGTAGACAATGTCGCCTGGAACAAAAGCAGGTGTCTGCCGCTGCACAGGAACCTGATGCGGCGGATGTAGCAGGGACATCAAGGTTCGATGAGGGCGACCGTGGAGCAACTCAGCCGGCGAGCGACCATCTTGGGGCTGAGAGCGATACGAGGACAAAAAAAGCAATAACGCATCCTCCCGAGAATGCGACTCTTTTAACTTCAACATCTGTGACTTGAAAGTCCTGACCAATCGTTCAGCAGCACCGTTAGACTGTGGCGAAAATGGTGCGGACGTCAGATGTTGAATACCATTGGCCTTGCAGAATGACTGAAATTCTGCGGACATGAATTGTGGGCCATTGTCGGAAACAATAGTCTGTGGAAGACCTTCAATGCAAAAGATAGCAGATAACGCGTGGATGGTGGCAGATGACGTCGTGGAAGACATCCGGACAACAAAAGGAAAATTACTGAATGAATCTACCACAACCAACCGTCGAGCATTCCAGAATGGACCATCAAAATCGATGTGTAAGCGTTGCCATGGGAAAGTGGCTTTTGGCCACGCAAAGAATTTCTGCGGTGGGGCTGATTGTTGTTCGGCACACACCATGCAAGAAGAGCACATATTCGTAATCGCGGCATCGATTCCGAACCAAGTACAGTGCTGACGAGCAAGTTGTTTCCTTCTCACTATACCCCAATGTCCTTGGTGGAGAAGCTGTAAGACAGAGGACTGTAATGAAAGTGGTACCACGACCCTGGACTGATCATTATCAGAACGCAACAGCAAAACACCACATCGAACAAAAAGTCTCTCCTTGTGAGCAAAAAATCGGCGAACCAACGGATCCCCGATCCGTGACTTTGACAAGGGCCATTGCGTAGCAACAAAACGCAGAATGGTAGCAAGGGCAGGGTCAGCAGCTGTGGCTGTAGCTACACGATGAAAATCAATTGGAAACGATTTGACCACGGCATCGGTTTCCGCATCAATGAACATGCAAGCAGGTTCGGAGGAATCAAATGCCTATCCTCAGCAACAGGCAAACAGGACAACGCATCGGCGTTTCCATGCTTAGCAGTGGACTGATACAAGATATTGTAGTGGCACTGCGAGAGGAAAATAGACCAGCGAATGAATTTCTGCACTGTACATGGAGGTACAGGCTTGTTCGGATGAAAAAGCGATGTCAAAGGTTTGTGGTCTGTGATTATGGTAAAGTGACGACCATACAAGAAATCATGAAACTTTGTAACACCAAATACGAGAGCCAATGCTTCTTTCTCGATCTGTGAATAATTTTTTCACGCAGATGAGAGCAATTTGGATGCAAAGGCAATAAGGCAATCGTGCGATCCATCTTTAAATGCGCGCAAGCATAGCACCGATCCCAAAATCCGATGCATCCACCATCAACAAAAGGGGCTTCTGGGGATCGAATGGTGTAAGGTAGGTATTGTAAAGCAACGCCGATTTCAACTGGCGAAAGGCGCGTTCGCATTCCATTGTCCAGACGAACGGAACACCTTTACGGCGTAAGCGATGAAGCGGAGCTGAAATGGAAGAGGCATGCGGCACATATTTATGATAATACTTGATTATTCCCAGCACACTCTGTAGCTGCTTCAAATTCTGCAGCGAAGGCAAGTCTTGTATGGCACGGAGGTGCTCGGGACTGGGATGGATGCTTTGGGCATTGAGTACATGTCCCAGGTAGGGCAAGTCACGAGCAAAAAACACACATTTGTCCTTCCGCAAGCGAAAACCATTTTGTCGCAAGACCTGAAATAATGTTCTGAGATTGGCTAAATGTTCTTCTTCCGTCTTTCCGGAGATCACAATATCGTCCAGATAGTTTGCTGCAGTAGGGACCGACGCACAAACAGTTTGTAGATATTGCTGAAACAATGCAGGGGCGGATGCACACCCGAATGGCAGTCGTTTGAATCGATACAACCCAAGATGCGTGTTAACCACCAAAACGCACTGGGATTCTTCGTCCACCGGTATTTGCAAGTACGCATCTGCGAGGTCCAACTTCGAAAAATATTCACCCGGGCACAGTTTGTCAAAAAGATCTTCCGGGCGGGGTAAAGGAAAAGTTGCAATCACTAGTTGCGGATTCACTGTTCCCTTGAAGTCCACACAGTCTCAATTTTCCGGAAGGTTTTGGCAAAATTACTAAGGGTGATGCCCAGAGAGAAGCCTCCACACGTTCAATTACACCTTGTGATTCCAAATCGTGTAATGTTTTTGCGACCTCATCACGCAATGCGTGGGGAACATTGCACGCTCTGAAAAATTTCGGTTGCGCATTTACTTTCAGTTCCAAATGTGCTTTACAGTTCGTGGCGCAACCAAGGCCTGGTGCAAAAATATCTGCAAATTCTTCAAATAGACGAGAAACACTGTCTGAAGGCACAGTCTGGTTCACTGATTTACTATAGACAAGTTAAACAACTGAAATAAATCGAAACCTAACAAGTTCACTGCAGAAGAAGAATGAAGGATGTAAAATGACACAAGTTTTGTTTGTCATTTGTATGTTGCACGAAGGCTGCACTGTCCTAACACAGGGATATCTTGACCTGAATAACTAGTTAACTTAACATTTGTGGCACGCAACGGAGGTGTGCCCAGCTGTTTGTACGTGTCTTGATTGATCAGTGAAACTGCAGCTCCAGTATCGAGCTGGAATTGTATCACTTTGCCATTAATGTCCAAGTCTACAAAAAGTTTATTGTTCTGCTGACGACAAGAGCGACTGTCTTGTGCAACGTGAACTGACACTGGCACATAATCACTTGCGACTTGACGGGATTTCTGGCGATGTTGACGCACACTATTTGTGGGACGAACACAGTCACTGTTAGAGAGAGTGGCACTGAGCGGAGTGGAATGAACTACATGAATTTCCATGGGCGAAGTTTCACGAGCCTGAGTATCCTTGGTTCGAATTCGGCGTGAAGCAAAGGTCCTGGAATGGTTGTGAGTGTCCGATCTGAGCTTTTTTGCCAAACACTCTGAACATGTCCTTTTTTATTACAGAAAAAGCAAATAGCCTGGCGTGACGGGCAATTCTCACGCAAATGTCTAGCAGCACACCGCGGGCATGATTTTAGCACTGCATTTGCTTGCCTGCGCGGCACACGTGGCTGAGAGCCTGGCGGCAGTGGCATGGCTAGGCGCGAGGGCTGTTTACTGCTCCGTGCAGCTCGCCTGGCAGGCCGGTTAACCTGACACACGGCTGGTGAAGTTTCAAATGATTCCTGAGCAAAGTCAAGTGTGTCCTGCCAATCCAATATGTCCATCACTTGTTGAAGGGAGGGATTGACTAGTTTCAAAATCTGTTCCCTTATATGAACATCAGAAATGTTCTGTGCAATTGCATCACGTACCATAGTATCTAAATAAGGGAGTCCACATTGACACTCAAAAGCACAATCCCTAGTAAGGCCTTGCAAGGTTGCAACCCACTCCCGATTAGTTTGACCTGCCGTATGTTTTGTACGAAAGAAGGTATACCTTTTCGCAACTACATTGACTGATTCTTTGAAATACGCATCTAATGCAGACAAAATTTCATCATAGGACAGAGTTGCTACGTCGCGTCGGGGAAATAATTTGACTATCACATGGTACGTTTGGACGCCGACCGATGCTAACAAAAAAGGCTGCTGCTCGTTGCCTTGAATTCTGTAGGTGGCGAGATGGAATCCAAATTGGTGTGACCACTCCGTCCAGCTTTCCAGTGCAGCATAAAAAGGTCGAAAAGTTGGTGCCACAGCGTGTTGTGGCTGCGTTAGTGGTGGAGCGGCGGCTGCCGCATCGTTTTGCATTGCACGTTGACCCTGGACGAGCTGTCCAAGGGCATCCAGTAATGCCTGCGTCTGCTGATTCTGTAAGCGATAAAATTTGGACAGTACATCTGGAGATGGTGAAGCCATTACACAAGTAAATCAGGGCAGTATCGATAAGAACACGGATTGGCCTCGTCGCCAATGTTTTGGTTGGCAGGAGAGCCAACACCGTGTTACTAGAGGAAGCCGAAAGGCACGCATTTTAGCTCACGCAGGCTGGTGTGATGTCTGGAACAGGACAAGGAAATTAGAATTTAGAAAAAACGGATGTAGCTGGTGGAATACTTAACTTTAATCCATTCATGGTGAACGTCGCTTTTGACTGTACATGATTCACAGTATCAATAGTAATTGGTAATGGCGCCTTGCTAGGTCGCAGCAAATGACGTAGCTGAAGGCTATGCTAACTATCATCTTGGCAAATGAGAGCGTATTTTGTCAGTGAACCATCGCTAGCAAAGTCGGTTGTACAACTGGGGCGAGTGCTAGGAAGTCTCTCTAGACCTGCCGTGTTGCGGCGCTCGGTCTGCAATCACTGATAGTGGCGACATGCGGGTCCGACGTATACTAATGGACCGCGGCCGATTTAAAGGCTACCACCTAGTAAGTGTGGTGTCTGGCAGTGACACCACAATTAATTTTAGTTTCTGTTGATTTTATTTACAACTGACCAGCATGTCCTTGAAACATTATCTGAACCTTGTATCTTTTGGCTGATTCTTTCTGATTTTCAGAGCATCATTTCTGCGAACATGTTCCAGTTATTGTTCACCCTAATGGTAGTCATAACTGAATCCCATGATTCCTGGCTTAAATTATGTCTTAGTGTGGCAGTGTTGTTTGCAGATAATGTTCACCTATGCTCGTACATTTTTCTTGGTTCGAATTTGGTATTATATTTTAGCACTAGTATTTGGCCTAAATGATCTGAGAGGTGATCATTTATGACATCTGTTGAGATAATGTGGTCATAATTTGTGATAATGTGATCAATTGAACTACTACGTGTGTTAGCTGTTCTGGTGGGTACTAGTCCAAGAAGATCTTTAGCCCCATAAGACAGGATACAATCTGTAAAACGTTTGCTTTCCTGACCATCATGTAAAGTGTTGATGTTCAGATCTTCTAGTATGACAAGATTTACACTTCTACAACCTGGCATTAATGTACTTAAAACTCCATAAAGTGATTTCAGAAAAACATCAATATTTCCACAGGGGGATCTATATACACCTATGCCATAGAAAGGAACAGTGCAAAATGTGATTTTTAAGAATTGAAATTTCGAGATATTTTTTGTCAACACAGAATTTTTGGTTATGAACTTAAATTTTCTTGAGTATATGGCAACTCCACTACCTTTATTGTGTATTCTGCAGTAGAATGTAGCTAGGTTGTAGCCTTCTAATTTACAATATTGAATGTTATCCGCTGTTTTCTGGTGTTCTGTAACTATTACTACATGTGGAGATAGTCCTGTGATAAACAATTCAAAAGCATCTATTTTGTTTCCTAAACCCTCTATATTATAAAGCAATAGTGATAAATTATTCTTGTGTGGACTGACGTGTGGTTGAGACACATATGGAATGCATAGCCTTGCATCTGGTGTTGCACTGGTGGAAGGTTTTACTGTCTTAAAAAACATCACTCTCATCCATCCAATGTATTGTTTTACTGACATGACGTTTTGTGGCTGATTCTCCCAAATATTCGTTATTTTTGTCCTTGAGAGAGATGGCTTCTGTAGCACAACATTGAACATTCAATTTTCTGTTCACTCAACATCTTGGATTGGTTTTATAACAAAGTGCTTCCCTAGTCTGTTGAAATGTAAGCTATGGGATGTGTGGAATCTTCTTCATATGCAGCTTATGTCCACAAATGTAACATTTTTGAATTTTGTGCGTATATGTAGCATCTGTTAATTTGCGCTTTGCACTTCTTTATTTATACACGATGAGAATGGCAAGTCATGTCGATGTGAAACAGAGAAGGCGATCATGTTTGAGCTTCTCAGCTGATGTAGCCTTCTTTTAAGTGTGATCACAAGTTCTTTCATTATAGTTTTTGATACATCATTTGTTCCTGCCAAGAACACAAAAAAGTCATTATTTGTTGTTGCTGTTTTCATGTCATTGTTCGTGGAAGTCTCTGCCTGAAATATTGCGCCTGGTTTCACTATGCTAGTTATTTTGTGACTGCTTCTAGACTGAAATTTGGCTGCTATGTTCCACCCGTGGCTATCTGCAAATAGGTTTATTTTACACGTTCTTGCTGGTTGATGATTACTGTTTTTAGGCCTGCATATACTTGGATGTTGCTTATTGGCACTGTTCGTCTTGTCTTTTTTTGTCCATATTAGTCGATAATCCATCTTGAGGAGCACTTGATTTTGATTCACTGCCACCGACTACACTCGTGGTTGATTTTTTTTTCCTGTGATTGAAAGTGACTCAGTCGTTCTTTGTTTCTGATGTCCTTTTTCTTTCCATGTTGTTCGACACAGCTCATTGAGATATCACAGTCTAAAGTTGAAAACACTTCAAAAGGGTTTTTGTATACAAAGATCATGTCACCGGTACTTTCACCATTTACATGGTTTTTCAGTTCTTGCGTGCTATTTTCGTAAGTGACTTTAGTCCACTTTTTGCTAGCAGGCACGATGCTTTGTGGAACTTGTCTAGTATCCGGCTTACTTTTTCCAAGCTGAAAATTCGAGATATCCACTTTCAGAGCACTGATTATAAATTGTAAGCTGGACGGTTGTTCAACTTCGTGATTTTGTCTTTACTTTGCACATGCCGTCTTTTTAACGGCAAAATTAACCCTTTTACATCGAGAAACATGTTGAACTTTCATGTTGGGCACTGTGTTACCATGTTTAAAAATATATAGAATGTTCTGGCAAGTTACAACAATCTTTTAATACGTAAGTACCAGAAATTTCTAAAAAACACAAAATTTAAGTTCAAAAATGTGTAGGAGGCAGGAATCAAATCAGTGAATTGCAGATCACCAATCGTGACTGTAACTGCTACATCACAGTGAATGATACAAGCAAGCATCATTGCTCCATCTACTTGCAAAACTACTACTACTACTACTACTACTACTACTATCTTGAAGTGGACTTTAGCGTCCTGAATATTTTGTATAGTGGCACTGGTGGAGTCTTGCATTGTAGTTATGTTGTCACATTGTTATGATCCCTGTGACATTCAGATGGAGTTACTTCCATCAAGGAATCACAGTTGTTGGACTGGTCTTCATGTTCCTTGTATTGGAAGCCCTGTCATCAATCTGCTTCTGAAGAGTATGAAAGAGCTTCATTAGGACATGGACAACATATTTACACTTTCATCTCCTTGATGCAGAATCAAGATCCTCAACTTCTTAGGTGATCTCTGAAGAGCGACATAGGAGTTGGTACGATGAAAAGTTGCACCTTAATAATTTTTATAACAACCCCACCTTCTGCGCAGGTGTCAAAATCCATACTGAGCCACATGGGTTGTATCTTGCAAGACATTGACTGATGGTATATCATTTACAATCCTTGTCATGAGTGTCCAAGGTCTGTATGTGTGCCATCCTGGAAATTTCCTAAGCTTCAGCAGTTCGTAAAAAAAGTTAGTGACAGTAGAATGGGTTAGATAGCCAGTGCACTCTGTCCATTTATTTCCATTTTTAAATTTGGGAAACCTCCCCAAGAGGTTAGTTACAATCTGACGAAATGGAACTGCAGAAGGAATGGGTCCAGATGTCTGGAGAATAACTGAGGCACATGATTCTGTCATTAGCATTTGTCATAGTTGCTTACAAAATGTGTGCCACATCAGTAGAGATGTGGATCTGCTTCTGATTCTATCAGGGGTCTTCCCAAATCACAGATGACCTGATGCTTTAGCATCATGAAAACATTTCAATGTGGCTTGCTGTAAGTGAGTTGCAATGACAACCAACCATTACTGTTTGACTGGGTTGTAATTCCAGTTTACAATTTTCCATTTATTAATGTGAATAATTCTTTCACAGCTTCATCCATCTCTAAGGTCCCTCTGGCCTTTAGTAATGCTGGATCTCCCTTTGTGTAGCTGCAATATCTGTTATGACAGTGATAAGTGGGAGAGCGCCAGTGCTGTAATGTTCCTTCTTTGGTTTCTGGGAAAGTGTGTTGGCGTCCTTGTTTATGCATTCATTGTTGTATACAACTGTGACTCATGTTCCTGAAGATCCAATAACTATCTCACCATTTGTCATGATGGATGCTTCAGGCTTAGCAGCATGAAGAGTGAATGGTGATCAGTCACACAAAGTATTGTGTGCCATATAGCCTAAAAGATGGGAGAACTTACTAATTGCAAAACAACTGCGTGCATGCTTTCTCAGATGTAGACTAATTCTTATAAGACTTGGAAAGTACTCTGGAGGTGTAAGCTATCAATATTTCAGGATCTTCCTTGATTTGGGCAGAATAGCACCTGTCCCATAACCACTATCACCTAGTTTAATTAATTCATTCACATGTTGTCTTATTAATCTTTTTTTGTCCTATGGTCCCCTTCATGAAGGAGAACTTTGAGGACTGCAGAATGTGTAATTAACAGGCAGAAGTGACTACCACTGGCCACTCCTCAAAGTGTCTAACAAAGAATTATGGCTACTACTAAATTATTCCCACTGATAATTATGGGAATCATAAATGGGGCTCTGAATCAATGTGAACTCCACTTCTGGTAACTGGGTGCCATAATATTTTTGTTTCTTGAGTGATCTTTCACGAACCTGCAGCAAGACGACTTCAGCAATGTTGTCAAGTGGCTTAGATGCACTTCAAATTATCTTTAAGAAAACAACAGCTAACTGGTAGCTAAGAAACATTGTCCATTTAAGATTTCAAAGTGGCTGGTCCATCATGTGTTTATAGATGGCTGGAGCTTTGCATAGATCACACAGCACAACACTGAACTCATATAGACCATTAGGTGCTAAGAAACCAGCATTTTCCAGTCGGTCTCATCACCCTGTATATGCCAGTAGCCAGTCTGCATATTCATAGTCGAAGGCTTTGCTGCATTCAGAAAGTCTAAAAGTGTAATCAGTTCATGACAGTGAGTATAAATCTATTGTGGTGATTTTGTTCAGCCACCAGTAATCAATGTAAATATTCCATGTGGCATCTTTCTTCTCCATGAGGACCCAGTACGCTCTGATGACTGAATAATGTCATTTCACAGCATCTTCTCTGCTTTCCTCTGAATTATCTGCTATCCAGCTGGAGACAGATCCTACATTTACATCTGTACTCTGCAAACAGCCATGAGATGTATGGCAGAGGGTACGTCCCATTATACCAGTTATTAGGGTTTTCTCCTGTTCCATTCGCACACGGAGCGTGGGAAGGATGATTGTTTAAATGCCCTTGTGCATGCAGTAATGATTCTAATCATTTCCTCTTGATTCCTATGTGAATTAATTTTGGGGGGTTGTAATATATCCGTAGAGTAATCATTTAAAGCCAGTTTTTGAAACTTTGTAAATAGACTTTCTGGGGGTAGTTTACATCTCACTTCAAGAGTCGGCCAGTTCAGTTCCTTCAGTGTCTCTGTGACACTCTCCCACAGATTAAACAAACCTATGACCATTTGTGCTGCCGTTCTCTGTAGAAGATCAATATCCCCTGTTAGTTCTATCTGGTTTGGGCCCACACACCTGAGCAATATTCAAGAACTACCAGCTCAAGTGATTTGCAAGCAATCTCTTTTGCAGACTGATTGCACTTCTCCAGTATTCCACCAATAAACTGAAGTCTACCACCAGCTTTACCCATGACTGAACCTATGTGATCATTCTATTTAATATCCCTACAAATTGATACACCCAGGTATTTGTATGAGTCGGCCGATTCCAACAGTGACTCATTCATATAGTCAAAGGATACTACATTTTTTCGTTTTGTGAAGTGCAAAATTTTACATTTCTGAACATTTAGAGCAAGTTGCCAATCAGTGCACCATAGTGAAATCTTATCAAGGTCTGACTGAATATTTATGCAGGTTCTGTCAGATAGTACTTCATTATAGATAACTGCATCATCTGAAAAAAACTGATTTTACCATTAAAATTGTCTGCAAGGTCATTAATATACAGCATGAACACGGAGGTCCCAACACACTTCCCTTGGGCACACCTGAATTTACTTCTACATCTTACGATGACTCTCCATCCAAGTATGACATTATGGCTGCATTCTGATAAAATGTCAACTTAATAAAAGGGCTTTGTCCTGTCATCAATGTTTGTTCACACCAACCCATTGGATGGACATATTTCCCATTTGCAGATTTCAACACAATGGCATTTGAATCTTGGAACAATTTTTGTAGCTGGAGACAATAAGTATCCGATACCATCGACCTCGGAATCGACTATAGCTTGGAAAGATTGGATATCCATGACAACTTCAATGTGATTTTCCAAAACATTGTTGTGGTGAAGGGAAATGACTGCATTGCACCTGATGGTGACCACATGCAGGGTATGGCTATGCTCTTCAGCGTGGAGATTGGTTGGTGTGCATAGAACTATTCTCTCTCTCTCTCTCTCTCTCTCTCTCTCTCTCTCTCTCTCTCTATATATATATATATATATATATATATATATATATACAAAGATGAGGTGACTTACCGAACAAAAGCGCTGGCAGGTCGATAGACACACAAACATACACACAAAATTCAAGCTTTCGCAACAAACTGTTGCCTCATCAGGAAAGAGGAAAGGAGAGGGGAAGACGAAAGGAAGTGGGTTTTAAGGGAGAGGGTAAGGAGTCATTCCAATCCCGGGAGCGGAAAGACTTACCTTAGGGGGAAAAAAAGGACAGGTATACACTCGCACACACGCACATATCCATCCACACATACTGTATGTCTATCTTAAAACCTACTTCCTTTCGTCTTCCCCTCTCCTTTCCTCTTTCCTGATGAGGCAACAGTTTGTTGCGAAAGCTTGAATTTTGTGTGTATGTTTGTGTTTGTTTGTGTGTCTATCGACCTGCCAGCGCTTTTGTTCGGTAAGTCACCTCATCTTTGTTTTTGTATATAATTTTTCCCACGTGGAATGTTTCCTTCCATTATATATATATATATATATATATATATATATATATATATATATATATATATATATATATAAAAAAAACAAAGATGATGTGACTTACCATACGAAAGCGCTGGCACATCGATAGACACACAAACATACACACAAAATTCAAGCTTTCGCAACGAACTGTTGCCTCATCAGGAAAGAGGGAAGGAGAGGGAAGGACGAAAGGATGTGGGTTTTAAGGGAGAGGGTAAGGAGTCATTCCAGTCCCGGGAGCGGAAAGACTTACCTTAGGGGGAAAAAAGGACGGGTATACACTCGCACACACACACATATCCATCCACACATATACCAGGCCCCCCCAACCGCACGAGTGGTCGACTGTGAAGAGCAGACAAATTGAATATCTGGGCGGAGGCCATTAGAGTGGTAAACTGACGCACGGATTTCGAATGTTTATACGTTGCTTTTGGTTATAAAATGCCTTCCCTTGAGTTAGGTCGCAAACACAATGCCTCATTTAAATACGTTACTACAATATACTTTTTAATTTATGAACAAACAGCAACTAGTCACTGTTTATGAATTTATCTTACGTACTACATGGAATCTGCCGTAGCTAAAAGTTATGTACTGGACCCCTAGCATTTTTCGTAGTTCATTTGCGATAGATGTACGCAAAATGCATCAAAATACTCGAAGATTTGCCCACTATATTAATAGATATTTTCTGACTCTACCTTGCTTTAGATTTTACGACGAGAAGTGCGTTACATATGGCATAGTGCTTTGGCAACTCACGACCAAATTATCAAGTTTCAACCTAACCTAGACCATGAAAACACTACGGATCAGCCAACTTTCTTCAAAATGATCAGAACATATAAAATGGTATTCTGTCGGACAGAAATCTTGCTTCCTGACAGCGTGTAACCATTTTTGTAACAGCTGTGATTTTCAGAAAGGAAACCTGCAAATAGATGCACAGACATTATGCTAATGCAGTGTTACAAAAACATTTATTAAGCAAGTGCGCTGACATACAAAACAATCTAAAATATTCACATACCTGTGAAATGTAATATTCGTTCCTTTCTCGAATTTACAATTTATCGCTGCACAACTCTTCACCATTGTACTTCTTTTGATTGGAATGTACAGACAGTAGAATTACGAGTAACAAATACTGTATGTATGCCCCAACAAATATACAACGTTGAATCAGGGCCTTCATAAACAATAATACTACACAACACATCAGACTACAACCACTATAATGGCGTCCAGCCGAAGGTTCAAATTATCCCGCGACTGCAGCGCCATCAGCGAGTCTAGTTATTTTTTACAAGGTCTTTGACATATACAGACACAAGCAGACATATTTAAAGACAAAGAGTTTGGGCAGAGATGTCAGTCGAGGCGGAAGTGCAGAGGCAAAGATGTTGTTGAATGACAGGTGAGGTATGAGAGGCGGCAACTTGAAATTAGCGGAGATTGAGGCCTGGTGGATAACGAGAAGAGAGGATATATTGAAGAGCAAGTTCCCATCTCCGGAGTTCGGATAGGTTGGTGTTAGCGCGAAGTATCCAGATAAC